>NW_010419092.1:0-19520 GCF_000710305.1 Buceros rhinoceros silvestris
TTTTTTTTTTTTTAAATCAATGTCTCTATTATTACATTGTTAGTGCTGTGCTTGGATTTCAGATGACTTCAAAAGAAGGTCAGGCACCAAAGTGGCAAACTCAGTAACCCTCTGCACAGCCAGCTCCAGAGCAAAGAGGAGGGAGGAAACACAAGCGATACACACGTATGTAAGCTGACTATACGTGATGCTCATGTCTGGCTTTTGTTGTAAGCACATCTAGGCAGTTCGAGCCCTGTGCTCACAAATCCCTGCTTGAGTCATCACCCTACATCCCACCGATTCCTAAGCAAGTCCCCACACTGATAGTTATGGAATATATTCCAGATTGCACCCAAATTTCCTGAATGAATGAGGTTTTGATTCTGCTGTGCCAGTTATTAGATCACTGGGGTGGGAAAGGAGAGAGACACAGGCAGAGAAAGAGAAAAAAAATTAGTGACTGCTGAGCTATTACAACTAGCAAAGAAGCCATGTCCTGTTTTCTGCAGGACTGAATGTAATGTGAGTGCGTAGGTCCTCTCAGCCAAAAAAGTGGAATATTTTACACTTCATGAGATACTTTGCACTTCCAAAACTGCCAAAAAGCACCTAAACAAGTCAGGAAGCTTTGGACTTCTAAAGTAATAAGAAGTCCCAGATGCATTTCTTGGAAATGAAAGGGAAAGGTTGTGAGGGTGGTTTATAGTAAATCAAATCCTCCTTAAATCATTTGGAGCATCTAATTTCAAATCCATTTCTCAGAAAACTTTTGCCTATTTCTAGCTGGTAGAACAAAGAAAAATGCAAAAATTCTTCCTTTCAAAGAGATCAACATTACTTCGGTGGTCTCAAGGCAGGAGAGAGGATCAGATTTAGAACTGCTCCTGTAAACCTGAAGGAAGGTTACTGAAAGATTTCTGAAAAAGCAGTAAGTAGAAATAGACGTGTTTTATAATGATAGAGAGTTTTGGAGATTTTCTTTCCATCAGTTTAGACTCCTTTTGTAAACATAATTATTGTACTGTCAGGTCTGTTCAAAACCTCAGAGTATCCTCAATTCTTCCCATATTTTTTTGCTCTCTTCACTTTCAGTTTTAATCTCTAATGCCTCTTCATAAACAAATATGATTGAGTATGAAACTACTGTAAGAGGAAAAAGAGAAATATAATTTCTTGCTCATGTACTGGAGACGTGCTAAGGCAGTCACGTACCAGGGCGATAAGAATGGCTGGATACAGACAGCTCCATTTTCATCGTGCTTTAGTGCTTCCATTTTCCTCTGCAACTGGAAATCTGAACTCACGCAAATGTTGAACAGAATGGTCAAAATACATTTGGCTTTTTATATAGTTCCTGAGGGAAGTACTTTAAGATCTAAGAATTCATGTTGTGGTTTAGACATGTGGCAACAGTCAGGAATTAAGAGTTAATTTTGGAAGGACCCGCTGCATTAGATTGGCCAGCCATCAGTGCACAAACAGAAAGTAGGACTGCAGTTAAGAGTGGAACAGTTAACACACCAATTGTCAGATTACAACCCCAGCTCAGCACACACAAAATAAAGCATCAACTGTGTACACGATAACTGGAATAACCACAGCATTAAGTGTAATTACCTCTAAGTAGAACCAAAAAACCCCAGTCTGCTAATGATAGTGTCATAATTTTCAGTCTGAGTCCCAAACACTCATAAAAACCCCAATGCAGCTGGCAAGAAATGCTTTTAAGAGTCCAGAGTTTAAGGCAAAGACGTAAGTATCTTAGTGGAAATCACTTAGGAAGGTCAGACATTGTGGCACCATCTAGACCACACTCCTTAGAATATTTTCTAATATGTTTCAGCAAAATTAATATTAAAAAGTTCTGTCCTCCTAATTTTTGCTTTCTTCATGTCCAGTGGTCTCTATAGCTAGCGAGCAAAGTGATTTGATAGCTTGACCCTGTTTGAAAGGACACGAGCAGTGATCGCAGTACGATGAGAAGCTGACGTGGGCTGAACCGCATACGGGAAACACAGGGGATTGCCACCAAACACTGGTTTTATGCGATGGGAACACCCTAAGGCTGAAGCTGGCACTGGAGAGCCATTGTCCTCGGTGCTGTTTGAATACTGAACAATACACCCAACCATAAATTATTTTGGTCTTCCATTTTCCCTGATGGAAGTTGGCATTGCCCCAGCTAAGAGGTGAATAAACAAAACTGAGTTTTGCACTTCCCTGGAGCAAAGCCATGTTTATTCATGTATGATTATTGATGGTCCTACAGGAGGATTGTTCAGGTGCCTTCTCTGAGCATCGCTGGCTTTGAACGCTCGGCAGCTGACTTCCCAGTAGTCAGTCATAAACTACCCTTCTCCTGCCTGGTTATCCTCCGTGATGACTGCTCTCCATTCCCATTTAGTTATTTTTTCAAATAACTCTCATTCTCCACCAGACTTTAATCATCTTAGAGGACACCTCTCTAATTGAGAAACTCCAAAGCATAAATAAATGTAATAAAATCATATTCGTTGTTAATATACTGCCCCAAGACTTTTATCAATTAATTACAAATAACATAGAACATAATAGCCATTGGTTTTTTTTCCTGAGTACAGAAGCTGTACAGAGGCTTTGGTCTTGGAACACATAACGTTTTATATTATTAAAATATATCCCTGGTGTGACTTGCAGGGAGCCTGTAAAAGTCATTTCAGTGCACATAAGAAATATGTATGTAAACTAACAGCAGAGCAACTGATTTTTTTTTCCCTTGCTAAGCATATGCAAACCAGAGAAAGAAATAAAAGCAGCAAAACAAAGCTTTAGCAGGTAATAGGTTGGGTTCAGCTTTCTGCTGTCCCAGCAGAACTGAATGAGGCAGACAGTAACTGGACATTTTAAGGCACCATCCAGCATTCTTCTCAGGCGATTCTGTTATAGACTAAGGAAATTTAGCAACTAGGGACCCATAGGCTTGGGGTACCTAACTACAAAAAGCCCCAACACTCCAAATCCAACAGTTAATCATTAGGACAATATTCTGTCCTTTCAGTTCACAGTAAATGGCACCACAAGTGCTAATGGAATGGGCAGAAATTCTATTACATGCCAAGAAAATTCAGAACTGCATGGCACCCTGCCCAGGTAAGTACTGGCTTCAAGTAACTAGTTTAACTGGTGTGACCCTACACACCAGCTTGCACATGCAAGCACTTCCTATATCACTATCATTCAAACTCCTCTGGAATGCAAAGCAACAGGCCCCCATCAACATCCAAACACATGCACTGATCCATACATGGAAAACTATCCTTGTAATTGCCAGGACAGGACTTCTTTGAATCTCTTCTGTGAGCATTCTTGCCTGCTTTTTGTCGTTCTCAGGAGGAATTCTCAGTCCCTGCCCAGTGGTGGCTGCTCAGCGCTGGCCTCCAAACAGACCACCCATACGCTTGCTGATTATTCTCTGCATCAGCTTTCTTCTAGGAGAGACTTTTATTGCTTCTCCCATATCTTCTTCTAGGCACCTCTAAGAATTTTTTCCCTGTTTAAGGTTTGTGACATGCGTGGCTGCACAATGCTGTAGGTCTGTTTACTTAATTTTCTCTTAACTGCATGGCTTCATTAAAAGCAAACAAAAATCTGAGCCTGATTACACCCAAAGGAAATTTCCTTTTGCTTCTCTGTGCTTTGGGCTGAGCTCCCCAAGAACAATGGTAGTCTCTCTGGGTGCGTGTGCGTGTGTTTCTCTAAAGGGTTAGTATTGTAAGAAGGGTCTATTTCTGGACTGTGTCAGCTTCTACCTCATGCTGCTGCATACATTTTCCTCAGCACTCACATATTTGAAAGCTGTTGAGTCAAAATTGCCTATTATTTCCTTTATAATGACAAGGTGTGCAGCTAATATGCAAAGCCTGTGAGGTAGCAGTCACTGTTTACCTCTTCCATCTAGAAGAAACCACCTTATACACTTCAAAACAACAGAAGTCAAGCCTGATGCCTTGAACCAAGCAGCTGATGAAATTAATGTGTTTAATACTAATGGATTTAACCAACCAAGCAACCAGTGTGGTGTTTAGCCTTCTTAATGTGTTTCTATATCAGATGTCACTAATGGAATTTAGTGGATTTAATTCTCTCCCGCTTAAAAGCTTTTATTTATAATAGGTTTTCGGGGTATTAATGTTGTAAATTTAAATTATAGTAATTGTGGAAGTTTACTCTCATGTCCCATGAGTTGTATTGCTGTTTTCATAATAAAACTACTTTTGGGGGGCTTTTCCCCCCTCCTTTTGCAAAGTAGTACAACAACAAAACCTGATCATGCCCAAAGACTTTCTGTGTATAATTATCAAGGCATTAAATAAGAAGGGAAAATAAGCTATCCAAACCAATTACACATCAGTTAAATGCCACAGGACAACACTCTTCTGCAATTCAAAGGTTACCTGAGGCAGTGAGGAACCCCTTGTCATCCTTTGACAGTGCAAACAATCTGGGTGACTTGTTAGAACTGAAAGAATTGGAGTTGAGGAATTGGCCAGTGGAGAATAACACTACAGCAGAGAAGCTCAAGCATTAGACCCTTAGGGAAATTATTTGAGAATGTCAAGGTTTGTCAAAATCGGGCATTCATCAAAGGTAAATACATGTGCTCTTCAGAAATCTCTCTCCAAATCACAGCAGGGTTAGCTGTACGTTGTCCCCAGTGGTATCTGCTGTTTCCAAGCAGCATGTCGAAGAATGGATGACAGAAAGCAGAGCGCAGCAGGCACCGTGCTCCTCCACTCCCCTAGCCCTAGCATGCCTCAGAACCACCCAAGCTTTCCTTCATTTAACTGAAACATTCAGATTCAGCTGCATATAGGCTTAAAAATAAAATCTGAAATACATTTCTAACTTCTGATCTGCTCCACTTTTTAATACAATGTGAACCTTGATGCCTCTTGTGTGCCCCCCAACATCACTCTCTTCACCACTGTACCCCTGTATGAAAGGGAATATAGGTCATTTCTCTCAGGGTTTTCTTGGAAAAATGAGTATCTCTCATTACAAGCATTATACTCAGCAAAAGTTCCAAAAATTTATAAACTCCATTAAAATAGAGTAGCAAAGAAACAGACAGTTGAACTGTATCTTTAAATCATTTCACTGCACCCAAGAGAACATCAAGAGAACCCAGCTCAGAAATCCAGAGGCATAAGCACAACATTGTTTTTACAGGAGGAACACTGTCTCACAGGCAATTTAACCTTCTACTATGCTAAGAAACAACTCAGCTAAGCGCCTAAGATCTTTATAGAGGAATTGTGGGTGACAAAGAGAGCTACCTGAATATTGTGTGACCTGTAACAGCTCACTCTGCTTCACAGCATCCTCCCCCATCCATTCACAGCAGCACAGCTAGAACAGGTTCTCAGCCGCTGATATTTATTAGCCAGCAAACTGAGGTAATTCAGAGCCAATTAGCCAATTATCTTAACACACCAACCTATGAGCTAATTCTGCAGCCAGCCAAACGAATGCCACGGCTCTCATTTCAGCAACAACAAACTGCAAGTTCACCTCAGCACATACTCACAGCTCTCACTCCCATGTTACATAAAATCACATACAGAAAAAGCAGCTGACTTAGTCTAGGGAGCATCTTATCCCTAGTGGTACTGATTCTTCTGAGCTCCGTTTGTGTGTTCATTCTGTGTGCGAAATTACCCCTTGAATTAAAGGCCCAGAAACGAGGTTATTAAGATTAATCTTTTGCCTATATTGGTACTTTAGGATTGTCAGCAGCACAGGGATCTCCACACAGCTTTTCCAATCTCCGTAAGCTCTTGACATATTGAGTTCACCTGAGCATTAGCAGCATTTGCTCTTGTCGGCAGTTCCCGTCACTGTTGGCTTTCAGACCTGAACTCTTTTCGTAGTGGAAAAAACAGATAGATTTCTACGGGGTTTCCTAAACAGGCTCTGGCCCACACAGTGATTAACCAGAAATTATGTGATATCGTTTCCGAAGGGAGACCGGATGGGAAATGTTGTGATCAGCTTGGATGAAGCAACAGCGTACATTCTCATTTTATGGACATCTGTATAATTGGTCTTAAATCGGTCCAACAAAGTAATACGTGTGGGCAAACCCTGGGAAGGAAGATTAGAGTTTGTATTTTTGAAGGACACAACTTTGAGTTAATTTAGATAGCCACTGGGTTAAAATGAAACCAGTTGTCCATGTCTTCCACTGCTTCCAGATGCAGATTTGTTCTTCTACCACAACTTCTACGAAAGACAATATTTCAGGATGTGCTTTCTGTGATTACTTTGTGTGTGTTATCCGTGAGCAAGATGAGACGGATTCATTCCAGTGGCGGGGACCAGCTGGGTGCCCTGGTTTTCCCATAACACTGGCAGGACTCATGGCTATGTGCTGGGGTACTCAGTCAGTGACGGAGCTCAGACACATCCGTGCTTTGGCCAGGAAATGCCGGAGGACAATCCTGGTTCAAGAGATACGCGTTGCTGTTGTTTTTAAAGGATGCAGGTAATGGCTCAGTTTCAAAAGGCATCCAAAACACAGCGAAAGGTGAAGAGAGAAAATAACAGACTGGGAAAAATCACTTATTAGCAGACATAAGTTTGTAAACACATACATAACTGATAAGGGAGCATGGCAGCGCAGACGTGGTGTGTTATGATGTGACGTGAGATCCTGCTTCATTCACACTTACACAGATGACTTAAAACCCATTTCTTGTTTGTTTGTTTGGTTGGTTTTTTATTGCTTCAAATAATGCCGCAATCTCCTTGACCAGGCTCAGTCTGTGAAGTCAGTTGGACTGGATCAAAATGTTGGTACTGATGATCCGTATTCTCTGTAGATTTTAATCAAATATAACACGATACTGCACTAGTTAACCTAATTGGCTAAAATGAAACATAAAATAAAGTTCAGGTTTGTGTAAGCTTTCTTCTCATAAATGGTTTCACCCACAGAGACGATTATAGCGTTCTGTTTTTGGAAAGGGATAAGGAATTTATAGCCTAACAAATCTCCCTTCCTATAATTCTCGCTCCTTAATTCATCAGGAGCTTGATCTTCCTTACGGTCACCTGCACGGCGCTGCTTTTCGCACGCGAGTAACACCAGTTCCTCTCTGAGGAAGTTCACAACAGCATAGTCCTCCAAAACACGCTGCCCTGCAGCCACCCAAGGAAGCGAGAAGGGAGAGGTTACGCTGCCAGGGAGCAGATCTATTTTGTCAGGATTTCAACAGGGAAGTGCAAGTGCTGATTTCTGTGTATGCAAAAAGCGTTGTCAAAATTGCCTTCCAGGGAAAGTGCTGATGAACGTAATTGAGAGAATATCACACGGAGAGGTAAAGTTTACCATATGGCAAAAATCAGAAGATGCATCGGCTGTTTCCACATACGCAAACATCTTCTAGGCACAGGTAACAAAACAAACATGCGGCAAAACCAATCAGAGGCAGAAAGGAAAACAAGCTGTGAGTGAGTTAGAAGCTGCTCTTCAAGTATGCAGGGCAAGAAATCAAAGGAGCAAAATGAGTTATCAGTCACAGAATGGCAGCTTTTAGCCTAGGCAGAAAAAAACCCAAACACAAAGCCCCATAAAGCATAGAGGGTTTATTGACTCGCTAAATTAAAATCTTTGACAGCTCAAGAGATTTAAATGAAACAAACAGAAACAAACAAAAAACCACCTCCGGAAAAACCTCAATTTGTTTATTTAGTGTGTTTGTGGCAGCTTCTAATTTAAATGAGTTTCTTTGTCAGCTCTGTGGTGGTGTTCTCCTCCTGGTATTCATCACGGGAACGGAGTGAAAAGCGTGGTGAGGAAGACCTCTATTACCGCAGTACTGCAGCACTAACAGCCATGGCACGCTACACGGGCTACCCAATTACAGACGTCCCCCTGTGACTGGATGCCCAGCTCTCTTACATCAATGCTTGCTGGAAGGTTTCCACCCTTGGAAAACAATCGACGTTACTGGATGCAATTGTATGCGATACGCAGTAGATGTGTTACCAGGGACGAAGAAGCTGTATCTCAGCTCAGTTTGTCACCGACGTGTCCACTCACTTCCCAAACGCCACTGATGTCACACAATCTGAGAGTAGCAGGCAATGAACAGACCAGTTATTGGTGCTCTAAGTGTGCCCAGGTTCTGGTGAACACACGCATTTTTGCTGCTATATAATTGTCATGGACACCTGTGCACATCATCGCTATGTTTAAGGGATTGTATTAAAAACATAATATTATTGCTACAGTAAACAAAGGGGGGGCGTTTACTCATTCCTCACTAAGTTTATGTATATGAGGAAAAAACACATCTGAGCTCCACTGTCCACATGTCGTGAAGCCTTAAGGAAGGAGTTGCCAGCTCAGCTACGCTATTCCTCCGCGCTCTTCCTCTAACGAGGGGAGGCAGACTTCTCTGGCAGGTGAGCAATCCCGTCCAGTCCTTACACACTTGAGATGGGTGATGCGAATTTCCCCCTGGAGCCTCCTGTATCTCTCAATTGCCTGTAGATGAATCCCAGATTAACCAGCGTAGTCTACTTCAGCACAGCTAATATTGCTCCTATCATCTTTATTTACATCCGTCTGCAAGTTACAACTGCAGTATTTTCACCACTAAGGGAAGTTCCTATGAAATCCTTTGTATTTTTAAAAAGCATCAGCTTTGAAAATAACATATCCCCTGCTCTTATTAAACAAAATATTTCTTTCTTAAACCTTACTGTTTATACAGTGAGAAAAATAATTTAAATATTACAAAATCCTTCTTTTACAGCAGTAGCTGTAACTGAGATTTTAGAAATTGAATGGCTATCTAACGCATAGTGTGGAGCCTATATGTATATATAATACCGTGTGAATGCCTCAGCACACCAGCGTGTTCGTTATCAACAGCGTATAGATGATAATGCAAAATTTCCCGCTGTGCAGGGCGTGTAAATAGCAACACATTAGTTTGAGCTCAATAAAAATAAACTGGAAAATACAGACAACTCAACCATCATTGCTAGAAAGCATTAAAAATACCAATTCAATTTGCTAAATCACAAAGTGACATTCTTTAAAAAATCTCGCTGCTTCTGTTCTCGTCCCAGGAGCGGCGACAGCCATAACTGCTACAGGACATACCTATTTCTAGGTGCTGCCAGTGAGACTGGAGGGATATCGTTGACCTGCTTAAGAGTCCCTGAACACCACCTCAGCCACACAGCCCTTCAGCGAGCGCTAAGGAATTGCCTGTTTACCCTGCGTCCCAACTCTGTTGTGTTTATTTTAGGATCTGCTGCCATTTCAGGCTTACCAGCGGCTTGGGTTTTCTGTGGGAAAAAGATCTACTTGTGGTTCTTCCCCTGAGGACACACGAGTGGTTCTTTTGACCTGCCATTTCTGTCCAGATTTCCAAATACTCAGTAACTGTCACCTTACTACTGATGAAAAATACACTGGCTTCTTAAAACTGCTCAAAAATATGTTGAGTGTCCGGTTTTAGGACTGCACTCTGCATCTTGCTTCAGTGGTTCCATCACTACAGGTGCGTCCGTGTGTGGCACAGTTTTATTTATAAATAAAGATAAATGATGACGGGCTGCCTTGCCGCTAAACCTCATTCATCTCTTCAGCCAGTGAAGAACCGGTGCTTGGACAGGCAGGCTCTGAACTGAACAGCAGCACGCGCTGTTCACCTGTATTGTCACTCCCAAGTTTCCAAGCTTTGCCTTAATGGTGCCCAGTTAACCAGTGTGGTTACCGCCAGAGACAGCACTGGTGTCACCTGGCTCTGCCACACCTTCTTGTCCTTTATCTGTACTTCTGAGCTATTGGAAGCTGTTAGGTTTTACTCCACGAGAGGCCACAAAACCAGTCAACCAACCCACAGCTTCCCGTGTCAGGAGTATCTGCAGGCACAGCAAGGTTTTTTCTGATAAAATTAAGTACTAAGCCCCAGTTTTTCAATGTGATTCTCGAGAGGATTTTAATTTCAGAAAGCATTGAACAGTCAGAGCAGTGAATCACTGAAAACTTCAGTCTATGTTTTTCCAAAAATGGTTTTACAAACCATTTTGTGGGCTATTGCACCTTCAGCAGTACCTTGGTTACTGGAACCGGTGCCTGAGACCACGACCTCTGGCTGTGTTAAACAGCAGCTTGCCGTAGAAGTCGGCTGGGCTCCTCCTGCAGTGGGGAATTAATTCTGCTGCATGAATAAATAGATCTGATCACATTTTTTAAATTGCCTCTATTTCCACACTGCCCATGTCCATTTTGTTGCTATGGATTGTGGCTAAAATTGCACCGAGAAAATTGTATTTGTTTATCCAGAAAACTAAAGCTGGCTGTTGGTAAGATTACGTTTGGTGATTTTTAAATAATATGGCTTGCAAAGTAGTATGTCAGCTTAACACACTCTTTTTCTTTAGAAAAGTATTTTATTTCTGATTTTAGTGGGGTTAATATGGTTTAGCTGAAAGACTTGAAGCCTCTTCAGACAAGTTCGGGCTTAATAGTCTCGAGCTATAAAATTTTTAAATTAAATTTTCCTTACTCCCTAAATGAAAACACTGATCTAAGCATTCAAAACACTAGCTGATGTCTGCCCATCAATTTTTCTCTACCAGTCTTCCTGGAAAAAACAAGCTTATTTCTATTAGACCATGCATAATACCATCTTCAGAAACAAATTGGAAAGTTAATAGGAATGTGCAAATGTTAAACGGCATGTAGCGATGAGAAAAAAAGCTGAGAAAATGGTCACTTCATAACTGTCTTTTTGCTGGCTCGAATAAACCGTAACTTTTTTATAATCTTGATAATTTTACTGTAGTCTTGGAAAAATTGAATTCTCCTTGGCAATGTGTGATTTAGTCATAATCACCCCGTTTCAAAAGCCCAGCAGGGCAGAATTTGACGCCTCCCAAGTAAGAAAAGGATTTCAAATTCACATGGATCTCACTGCTCCATTTTCATCAGCCAAAATGATGAAGGGAAAAAAATGGTTAGACTCCAAAATACGGCTCATTGCATTTTTCTTTTCATTATGCTTTGAAGTTATCTACTACAGCGCTTGCCCCCCTCCCTCTAAGACATTAAGAATAAATACATCCATCACGTTCAGAGCTAGAAATCAAGACAGAATAAACACAATGTCATGGAGAAAGCAGCAAGAGCAGGAAACATGAACAAGAACAAGAACATGAAAGGTGTTTATGTTCTTTCGTAGGAGAGTTGATGTTGCATTATTTTGATCCATTATCTTGGACAGTGTAATCAAACTCATTAGTACTGGAAGCACCAATAGAAAGAGCTGTCATTAAGGAAGAGGGAAGTGACTGTCACTTAATCACGGAGATATCAGCATGGTGCTCCAGAACTGGAGTGCTCCAGAACCGGCTTCTGGTTTCTCCTCATTGGTTTGTTGTGTTGGTCTCTGTGTATTTATTTTCCATTAGCTGTTTGCGCTGTTGGTAGGCACTACTTTGCTATGCGATTTACAACAATATATACTATTCTGGACATCGATAAATAGTCCAGTGGTGCAAGGACATCGCAAAACCGACAGCCTGTAACTCTCCTCTGTCACCATCTGTCCCTTGCCCTTTGTAAAGATGAAAGTCAAGTCTCCTTGGTAGAGAAGAGAGAGCAGGTAAATTTAGAACTTCACTTTCTTCCTAGCATGGACCGTTGCACAACCCTCCCCACCTCCAATGAATTTGTTCAGGTTTTTGGAGTTCTTTCTGGGGAGAAAAGTCGAACCAAACACAGTGTCACAGCAGAATTGTCCTCGTTCCCACTGAGGTGCGTTGAGATCCCATTGTACACATCACTTCCAGGTCACCACTGAGATCAATATGCGTTTCCTAATTTGATGCTGCTTGATGTCACTCTTAGATTAATGATACTTAATAGCCAAAGTCAGCTGTGATCAATATTTGCTTGGTTTTTTCCTCTTTAAATTCAGGGATAAAGCGAACACCCTATCCTAAAAAACCTGACACTACCATGAGAAAACAAAGGTGAAGATAATTTCTTGTCCTGCACTCTTGACAAAATTGTCGCTTTGGGTTTAATGGTGACTGATGGTTTCTGGAAGTCACATTAACAGAAGATACTCACTTTTTTTCATTCTATAAAAGCCACCCAAACTGAAACTACGTGTCTTCCGACAATTTCCTTCTTTTTTATTCCTGCTTTGCTCCATTCCCATTTTTCTTTGAAAATATTAGAAAAATGGAGAAAGAACTGTGTAGGGAGGAAAATCAAGACCTTGGAAACTTCTTAGCGTAAAAGAAAGGAAAATATTTCAGGCACATTGCAGAAAAATGAGGCTGGGGTTTGTACATATTTTTTTAATGAAAAAGATCTGTTAAATACACTCTTTTTTTTCCCAGATACTACTTCTGCTCAGAATTTAATAAAAAAAATTAATAATGACACCCACACAAAACATTGTTTCACCCTCCCCTGTTTCAAGAGCTTACCTATCATGATACAGTAATACTTCAAAAAAATATTTTAATCACCCTATTTCCTTTCACTATTTTTAACTTTTTTAGTTGTTCTGACTTCTGCCATAGGGAACTAGCAATATTATGAAGGGATTAAAGACTGTTTTTGTAGTTTTTCTTTAAGCAATGAATTATAAGTTACCTTATAATTTATCCATAATAAAGAGATTTGTGGCCTTATTGCCATGAGTCCAAACTGCAGATAGTTTCCATGAGCAACTAAATAAAACATTGACTTTTTTCCTTACATTCTTAACTTTCTTCCTTTTTTATTTGTTTTTTAAACCAGAGGGAACACATTTTCAACTTACAAAAAAAGCACATCACACCTTTCACAGTTTTTAATATCATTTTCTCCTGAGGCGTGGCATTTTTCAGGATCCATGGTTGCATTCAAGGCTAGTCTATATTTTAAGAACTTTCAATATAAAATATTTTTAAGGAATGTCAATGCCATTCTAATTAATTTTATTTTCTCCTTAGAAGTCTAAAATAGTTCATGAACAATTTGCATTTATGCCAAAACCCAGATCTTCAGTTGATGGAGATCCTGTTGATTTTACCTGGGTGAATTATTTTTGTTGATTTATACCAAGCTGAAAGATCTAGCCCTCATATTTTAACATTTCTTTTTAACAGAAAAAAATTTATACCATTTATATTATATGAATGTATCTTCTATGCACACAATGATATTCTGCCTGTATTGACAGAACTGGGTTATTTGTAGGGAAGGTTCAAAATGAGACGACTGTACCATGTAAAACCAGCAGAGCTGTCCCCTTTTTCTCAGGTGGGGCTCCCCGTATCTTCAATACCAAGGGCAGCTCCTTTACAGCTCAGCAGAATCCTCTGTGACATGAGAATATAAAGGGCTTGTCACGGTGCCCAAAGCTCTCTGTTCTAATCAAGAGAAGCACGTGTGGCTCATTCGTTCCCATATGCCATGTAAACCCTTCTCCTACCGGGTAGATTAGGAGTTCCTGTAGTTGCTGTATTATTGATGGCAGAGTAATAATTCAGAGTCATTTACATAACTCATACAACATGGTTCTGTCCTGGAAATTGTGTATCATGGAAATGCCCAGCCCCAAAGCTGCGGGCAGGGGAGCCCGTCAGTTAGGACTGTGGATCTCGGCTGCCTTGACACCAAGGATGCTGTTACTTCTCTCAAATTGCCTTTCAGTTGGTGGGTAACGTTCGAGCGTGCAGAGTGCTTGAGTTTCAGTGCAGAAGAAAGCGTGGGCGTGTATTTGCTACCACTGGAAGTTTCCATTAAGGGCTCCATAATATGTCTATCCCTCTTTTTTAACTATTAATATAGATATACACACACGTGCTTAGTCTTTTCCAGGAATGCAGGGCTTCACCTCCCATAACAGTTACTTGGGAAGACAAACTCCATAACTCTGAACGTCCCTTCACCCGGCATTTATTGCTGAGCATGGCATAAGCTTTGGGATATCCCTTCGGTCAGCTGAGGTCAGCAGTCCTGGCTGTGTCCCCTCACAGCTCTTTGTGCACCCCAGCCTACTCACTGGTGGAGCAGAGCAAGAAACGGAAAGCCCTTGATGTTGCAGAAGCACTGCTCGGCAAGAACTGTACTAGCTGTATTAGACAGTGCTACTCAGAAGGCGGTCCTAGTAAAACTGAGTTTAATAGTCAAGCAGTGATGAAGGGAATTATACTGACAGTTCAGTTGCTCCAAGCCAGTTAGTGACAAATTCCAAATTACTTGGAAAAAGCAGAGCTGTGCCTTCCTACAGACCCATTACTTGTATTTGCAGTTCAGGGTTTGTTGGTTTTATTAATTTTTGGTTTTTGTGTGGCAGTGTTTGGTTTGGTTTTTTAAATTCCAAGCTATGATGAGAGTGAAGTACGTTTAAGATCAAAAAGATCCCTCAGCCACACCGGTATTGTGACCTAGAGAAGCTGTCATGACCCACTGGCTCACCCAGCAATGGCGGATCAGCTCTTCTCACATCTATGGCTTGTAAAAGAGGTCCAGCTGAGGGACATCAATGCCACTAGCAAGGAACCTGGCTGGTGACCTGTGTGAAACAGATTTCTCAATTATATTGCCACGTTTGTCAAGTACTTGGGACAAGTAGATGACCAGTGAGATAAGGTTATAAACTCTCTGAATCAGAACAAAGCCAGCCAGCCATGAGGATGTACGTCTCCCAGGAGCCAGAGGAGCCAGGGATCTCATCTCTCCAGCACTTCTCTGGCTAAAAGACTCAGGCCAGTCTTGCCCTGCACAGTCAAGTGGGAGCGAGAAGGCTGTACAAATCAAAGCCAAACGCTCTTAGAGGTGGTCTAGATAAAGAGCACCTCTCAGTCATTTGCAGAGCTGCTCTTGCTCCATGTCCCAACAAACACAGCTTCCCACCAGAGACCCAGCAGAAGTAACTTCAGCTGTTACCGATAGCCACAAATTATTTCCTGAACTGTTAATGTATCCCATTAGTGCATTGCTTCTGTTCTGGTCCATGCCCTGCTTCTTCCCAAGGAGATCTGTAATCCATGGAATATTTACTTGTCAACGTACGGAAGGAGTTAGCGAAATAAATATCAGTTTGTTCTTTTCTCTCTGTACAGCTTGTCTGCTTAACACAGCTAATACCGAACACGGGAATACATTGGCTTCATTCGCACCCGACAAAATACAAATATATATGATTACGCTTGACTGCATTTTGTTGCTAATCAGAGCGTTCAAGATGGCTGCAGGCATGTTCTAATAAACTCCCATTTATTATGTACGTGCCTGAACAGTATTAAGTCAATACATTGCCTAATAGTGCCGGCAGGAACAGCTCTTGCCCGTTACTGCACGTGTTTACTCCGTAGAACTCGCTTTGGTTCCGAATCTTTCTGTAGTGTGAGAGATGAACAAAGCACTGCAACCCCATGAAGGACGTCAGTGCGCAGCGATTAATTTGCTAAACAAGCATCTTTCCTCATCTCAGAAACATGCGGTATTAACATTTAAATACCGTGTTTCAGCCGAGTATCAGGGTGCTGTTGTAGTCACTCCTGTTTCCTGCATCTGTCAGATCGGTACTCCGAGCAAATATCAATTCATTTTTAACAAAACCTTAACTGCAGCAATTAGTGTTCTAAAGATAAGGCTATTACATTCCTCAGGAGAAGCTGAGGCACATTATGTTAATTTGTTTGTCTCTATATAGCTTGCCTTTAATTAAGCAGATAAGACAAGTTTTAATGAACTCTTTTTAAAAGGCAGAAGTTGGGATTTAGTTTTGAAAAGAGAAAATTTGATGCTGGGAGCATTCTCAGCAGTGTTACTGAGTTCAGACGCTGCAACAACTTTTCATTTTAAGTGACAATCTTTACACAATCCGCTTATTTGCCCTGAAACATTGGTCCATGAGAGGAACGTAATCCCTTCTCAGAAAGTGAGCATAAGCTCCACATGTCAGAGAAGTCTCCAGGCTGCAATCAGGGATGTACATAAATTTTGAGCTGGCTTTTGGCAGCAGAGAGAACACAACCCATGTTCTATGCAAGCAAAAGCAAGTATCATTAGGGTGCTGTCATTTCTGTCCTAAAAATAACAACTCCTGCTTCTCAGCACAGCTAGTGAGTTTGAACGCAGCACCACCCTAATTCCAGTTCCACAGTGATTTAACCAGCACTACCGGTAGAATCACCTGGCACCATCTGTGACAGGGTGCGCAGTACAGCGTGGATATTCCCTCTGCTGCCACTTTAATACCAAAAAACCCCAAACCACCCCAAAAGACAGACGTCTGGTAAAAAACCGTGACAGGATGTGCCTGCACACATAATTCTAAACATCCGTGGTATGGGGTGGGGAATGTTACTTGAAGCAAAGGAACTGCAAATGAAGGAAATGCTGATAGTGTGGTGCCACAGGTATGAGCTGTCTGACAGCTCAATGTGCTCCTGGAACTCGGGATGCTCCAAGCAGAGAAAGGACCATCCATAAAAAGCAGGATCCCACCTTGCAAGGGGAACTGCTGACAAAAAGACCTTTCACGGGCACAGGCAGAAGGCAGGCATGCAAGCAAGGCAGCAAGGCAGAGAGCGAGAGGTGGAGCAAGATGTGGGCACTCGGGTGCCAGTCGCGCAGACAACACAGGTAAGGTGGAAGTACGACAACAGCCTGGACTTGAGCAGGGGACAAACACTGTGTCCTGACACTGCAGCTGCCTGAGGAAGAAAAAAAAGTAGCAACACTCACATTGGTCAGACGACAGAGATATCCAATCAAGAGAAAAATATTATGGTATGACTCAAGTAAATCTAACTTGGCAAAGTACAAGTCTTGAGGAAAAAGCCACCTCTCCCCTTGCTGCGCTGTGAGGGGAACAACCAGCTTCATGCCAGCTGGATTCCAGCAGCACAGATAAAATGCAACGGGAGACAGGTACTGTGACAAGTCCTCATTATCTCCTGCAAAATCAGTGGAGAATTTGTCAAAACTCCACATTATTAATGCAAAAATATTCTAAACCCCACCAAGAGACGGCAATGCTTGTTGTTTACGATGACACACCGGAGCGTCGTTGTGCCATTTGGAACTACAACCTAGAAATTGAGTGTCACACACCAGCTTAGTTTTGATGTGACAAAAGCGTGAACGCAGACGCTGCTAACTTTGTCTGGTGTTCTCACTGACTTCAAGGCAACTTTAAATCCACAGGGATCCACAAGGACAGGCCATGGAACTATTAAACCGCAGAGTTTCATGACTTCTGCTGGACTGACCGGAGGTAAAACCATTAAACCTACAAGCAGAGAGAGCTCTGTGCTATTTATTCTCTTTAAAATACATACTCAGACTATTGAGATTAAAATCTTCTAATATTACGGGTGTCTATGGAAATCCCAAACTTCTGCAAACAAAAAGAGATCACCATCTGCTCCCGATAACCGCAGACACACCAGCAGCTTGAACCTGCTCACTGCTTTCTGGTCAAGAATGAGGTTTTGCACGTTGAATGACAGGTTCCTCACAGCCGTTATTAGTGGTTGCAAACGTTACAGGCAGAGCACATCATCCAGAATATATTGTGGAGGTCAGCAGGACAAATAAAAACCTCCAGCCTACTGTTCATTGACGTGCCGACTGATTTTTGTGTTTCACATGGGTCTGTCAGCCCTTGAATTAACCCAGCTGTCTAAGGCGCAGACTCTAAGTCTGGGCTCTGCTACAGTCTCTAGACAGACAAACCAGCAAACAAAGCAGGGAGTCACAGGAGGAGATGAGTTCTCTCAAGAGAGCGATGTGGAAAAAGTCAATGTCCCTGAAAGAGGCTGAGGAAAATACAGCCGGTGGGAGCTGCAGCACCATGAAAGAAACTTCACATCTAAAGATAGAGGAAGGACAGAGACAAACGAAGGTTTATGGCTTTTGACAGGTCCGATCCCTTCAAAGGTGGAAGGTGTGTACTGCCTCAGAGATGCTATTTCTTTTCAAGACCTCATAAATAACCTGAGTTACCAGCAGGATTTAACAGCAGGATAGCTAGTACAGGTCTGACAAGCTGCTCTGCACCTCTTGGGGCTGTGAGACGTCTTCTGCCGGGCTGAATTCAGTGCCCATACACAGCCTACCTCAAAGATTCTTGTGCACACTCTCAAACAAAAAACCCAGCGAGCGGATGGATTGGTTTTCATAGCCGATACCTACGCGGAGCTGTAGGAGAAGGCACCAGACCTGCCTTGTAGGCAGACCATTCCAGTATGCCAGAGGGGACGAATGGGGACCATCTCCCCTGCCTCGTGCCACCCTACGGGACATTCTGACCGTATTCAATAAGGACAAACTGTTTAAAGAAAAAAAAGAAGGCAACACCTGACATTTTGGTTTAAATATATCTGCCTAAACAGGTTTATTTTCACAACCCAATCTACATTTTAAATTACCATATGATTTTGCCTTCGTAGAAAATTTAAACAATTACCTTTTCTCCATGAAATAGGTTTATTTTTTAAAAAAATTGAAGTACCTTCTTTTGCATGCTTATTTAATTGTAACAATTTAAGTTTACTCCACAGGTTTAGAATAAAACAATTTAAATATTTATTCAGAGATTTGCACTGTGTACATTTTTGTAAAACTGGAAATTATGCATTTTTCTGTTTTCTCCATTCAAAGCTATGAAGTTGCAACCTCCTTTTAATGTGGAAACCAAAACACAGATATAAGGACCTGCAAGTACAGCTTGTCTGGTCTATCAGTCAAAATACACCATCTCTAAATAAATAGAAATAAAGAAGACTGCTGCTGTAGAAAGTATTTATCTTTATTCAACTTTTCTCCAGCAAGTTTGAACACCTCTTACAACACAGAGATTAACCATTGTGTAAGAGAACTCTGATTCACGGCTAACGGCTGGACTCCAGCGAAAGGATCCAACATACAGACAACTACAAATGCCATTTCTATTTCCTTGTCAAAATAATCATAAAGTAATGGAGTACTCTTAGATTTCAATTAGTCAGCCTACTGGGTAAAAATAATTTGGCTCCATCTCCTAAACATCCCCCACATACTCTTTGAACGCTGCAGCAGCTGGAAGACTTTCAAGTTGTCTGCATTTACTTAACTTGGGTGTTTGATTTTCGGCAGAAATTGAAGTACAATAGCCTGGTGAAGCCAGCAGACATTTTTTATCTCCCACTCACATGTTATAACGGTGTTCAGAACTTCCCTAGGAGAAAATGAGACAGTCATCAGAACCTTTGAAGTGTATCTTCGAAATCTTTTCTCCATCTGCAAAAATTAAAAAATTAATTTCCATTTTAATTTGTTGTTCTGGATTCAGTAGGACATTTGAGTAGGCAGAGATGGCCTCTCTCTTTTCTCCTGTCTATTTTAATAGAATGACAGAACTTACGCTGTATGTTTCTGCAGTTACATAGTTATTTTTAAAATTATAAAAAAATTTAAAAAAACATCTACTAATCTATTCTTGCCCCCCCCCCCACACCCCAACTACATCACTATGTACCAC
>NW_010419092.1:19600-41425 GCF_000710305.1 Buceros rhinoceros silvestris
AGGCTTTATAACACAAATATTGTTTGCTTTGAAAATTCAATTAGAAGTTTTAAGTAGCCTTAAATAACTGGATCTGTCAGAGGAGTTTAAGGTAGTCTCTGGGGTACACCTAGAAACTCCATAGTCCAGTCGAAGAACTTCACCCTTTCCAGGTTCTTCCAGGGACTGCTACTTCAAAGAGGATCTTTGCAGCATGCTGTCCTAAACCAGACCAATGCAACGCCTCTGGCTCGGTTAAAAAGCAGCCATGAATCAGTAGCCCATGAATCAGTAGCTCTCTTCCCCACTTCTGCCAAAGACAAGGAAAGCTGGGTGAGAGGAGAACACCGGGGACCTCACTCCTGCAAGCAACTGTGCACGCAACGTTTTGCGCTTGAGCCACAAAACGCCTCTCAGCCCCAATAACTTCCCTGAACAGGCATGGAAAACCCCCTCAGACTTGTATTTTTTACCATTTTACTCTTGAGTGTGCATGACGAACAGAAACATTTGGATAAATGTGGTCAGCACTTGATGGAAAGCTGAGCTTCACAATCCTGACACTTTGTAAGGAATCACACGGTTTTCACACGGGTAGTATCAGTTGATTACAACCCATTTACACACCCAAACAACCCCCCATCCAAGCCTTTTCCTATAAGTTCCAAAGATACTTAAGTAACCGCTCCACAGAATGAAAAATAGGTAAAATGAACGGTGAACAGTTAGGAAACTGAGAATAGGGTAATTTTCCTCGATCAAGAGTGGTCTCCAGGGGTGTTTCACAGCATTCTGCACTGAGATCTCTGATGTTTAATGTATCTGTAGTATCATAGGAATGCACTGAAAAGCAAGGTGGAAAAATTTGTTCATGGTAGAAACTTATTCAGAGCAGAAAAGAGCTGACTGCAAAGAATTCTAGAAAGACCTTATGACACAGAGTAGCTTTGTATCAAAAGCCAGATAAAATTCAGTGTAGAATAATATATGGCACATGTAGCAAAAGGCAATCCTAACTTCAGAGGAAAAATAATGGGCTTTGAGTTGACCTTTACCAGAAGAGCAATCTTGGGATTATGACAGATAACTCCAGGAAACATCAGCACAGAGCTCAACAGCAGTCAAAGAGCAAATAAAGACTTAGGAACTACAGGGAAGGAAAGAGAACAAAAGAGAGAACTTTGGTCCACTGAATAATGTGGTTTGGCTCTCCCATCTCACATATGACTGAGCAGATCTACAAAAGGTTCAGAGAAGAGCAACAAGGATGATCATACATCAGGAACAATTTCTGTCCAAGGAACGATTAAGGATAGGAGTTTGCATCCTGGAAAATTGGTGAGCAAAGGGAAGTAAGACAGACAGACATGAGTGTTGGAGAGAGGAATGCAGATCAGATGATCGCTGCCCACTCCAGCAGGAGGAGGAGAAGGTATGGCCTGGTTTCCACCAGGTGGCATGTCGAGAGCAACCAGAAGGAGGCGGTCAATGGCACAGTACATATCTACACGGTGGCTCCTGTCTGCGGGGTGGCAGGAGTGATAAAACCTTGTGAACATTCAAGGATGGACTGAATGAGTCTTCCCTGATGACAACTCTGCTGAAAATTCCATGGGGGGTTATTGCATACCTAGACGCCTCTTCTGGCTTAGCAACTCTTGGAGTCATGAATTGCTGGAGGGTGTTTGGGAGGGGTTTAACTATCTGAATTTTCCTCCATCACGGAGTGTTCTGTTTTGCTCACCATCAGAGGCTGAGTCCTGGGCTAGAGGGACCAGCCCTGTGTGGCTTTTCTGCACGTAAAAAACAAGGCTGGTCAGACAAGTGCCACGGCCACTACAGGGTAAGTAGCAGAAAGACATGAACAGGACAGCCAATTCTAGAGGAGGGAGGAAAACAGGCTTTATTCATTCGGGTGAGCTTTCAGAAGAGTTCAAACTACAACATACAACCACTTCAGATGTGTCAGAGAAATACTGTCCTTAAAACAGCTTTGCTTCCCAGCGGTGCTTAATGCCACATGGGATGATTCAAACCACCTCAACAGAGCACAGAACCTCCAGCTTTTGAGTTGCCTCCTTAGCTGGGCAAGGCAAAGTACTAGATTAAATCTCCACCACTCATTGTCTCTGCTCACAAAGCATCATCTTCACACAGCGCAGCTCCCTTTAGAAATCCTGCCACATTCGCTTTGCACCAGGGGTCCCTGCAGTCCTCAGGCTTCAGCTAAATCATGTTTTCATTGAAATCATGGTCACAAAGCTTTCAGGAACCTTCTGCAGAACCGTGCTTAACCCGCAGGAACAGTATCAGCACGTTGAGAAGAGTGTTGTCAGGTGGGATTACGAAATAAATGTAAGATCGTTTTGCCAACTTTAGCCCTGTGATCTTAGGTGAGTTCATACTATAAGCGCGTGTCGCTCCTGTGCACACACCAGAGTGACAAACACCACCTGTAAGCTGGGTACAACGCCAGGAACATCTTATAATAAAGAAACACATCTGCTGCTTCTACTTTAACTCTTCCTAATCACTCTTGCGGAACACGGGACAATGAGGTGCCCTGTACGGTCTATAAGGGGCGGAGGAGACTATCTGCTGCATTTCCACAATTCCTGTGGCATTTGAAAAGCTTTAGGAAATTTTATTGAGAATTAGATCCGGAATAATTGCTTCACTCATTACTGAAATGTCTGGGAACAAACCTTTCTACTGGGGTAAAGGGCAACAGCCTTTTGGCAGTGCACAACACAACAGTTTGGGAGAAAAATGAGGGATATCTTTTCCACCAGCAACCAGTGAGGAATTTTTAAGTAGGCAGAATTTAATTATCCAATTGAAATTAAGCTGTGACATTGCAGCTTTCACCTCTACTCTTGAAAAAGGTGCCATGGGATCTGTTAAATGACTGCGTGTGGTCAGGAGCTCAGTTTTATATCTCAGTCAGCAGCGCAGCAGGACAGGATGTCAACTCAGCATTTAAAAATATCATTTGTTTTACATGCAGCTTGGGAATATTTTTAAGCTTTCACTCTCTATTCATTTTGTTCTCAATATGGAGAAAGAAAGAGATTTTCCACAAAGAGGATTGCAGGTACAAAACAGTCTCTCTGCTCAAGAAAAATAGCACTGGCAAGAAGAATGAGAAAATACACAAAATATTTGTGTGTTAAAAATACGTAAAAAATTCTGAAGGAATAAAAAACCCCTGAAATTGGAAACTGGTGAATACTCATTTATGAGGAGGTATTTGTTCATATTTTATAGAAATACGTCTGAGATGGAAAGGATTTTAACTAGGGTAAAACTGGACTTTCTTCAACCGGAGTAACGAATTGCAAATAAAACGATTTTTAAACACAAAACTCAGATACACCAGACATGAGGCACACATACATGTGTGTACGTTTAACTCAAAATAAAGTTTAAAATGGAATTTTTCCTACAGAATAACCTTCATCACAGTGACCCCACCAGTTACTGCCTTCAGCTTCAGTTTTTATCTATAACCTGTTTGACCCAACCTTGTGTTCTGGAAACACGAAGGATGGGAAATGGAGCGCTCAGAGCACGGAACAGTGTAGAGCAAAGCTGAAACCTCCACATTAACTCTGCTCGCTTCTGCTTGTGTCTTAAAATGTGATTTCCATCAGCTGCACGAAGAGCTGTAAATGAACATGACATACAGCACAGACTGGAACAGCTCCACAGGTTGTGTTCTAATAGGGCACACGCAGCCTTCACCTTTGCCCTGATCTTAACAGTGAGCCTGAGCTCGGTGTCTTCAGCTAATTGCCTCTGAGACCTGGAACTCGATCTTTCCTCCAGCTCCCCGACCTGTCTGCCCATCCCTGCCAGTCAGGGATCCCTGCCCACGCTCCGCTGGGCTCTGATAGAAGGTGCTCCGGACCCCGTTTTCCTGTTCGCTGGGCTGCGCTTACACGGAGTCGAGGCCTTTTCTGCTCCTCACCCCTCCTCAGTTACTCCTTCAATTCTCTTCCCCACCCCAGCTGGGGTGAGGGAGCTTGTGGCTGCGCGGTGCTCAGCTGCCAGCCCAGATAAACCACAACACCGTTTTTTTTTCTCCACCTTCTACCCAACACCTAACCCCCGCATGGAAACTCAAACAGACGTCAAGCAGACGAGAGTGTCTACACACAAGGAAGCTAAAGCCAGCTGGGATGGAACAGACCGGGGAAGGGTCTCATCAGAAAAGCTAGCATTCTGAGCACCTTCTCTGTTCAGACCCAGCGCTCAGCGAGGAACGCAGCAGCAGCTTTGCCCCGGCTGATGCAGGAACAAGGGCCATGTCTGTACGAACCACTGAGGTGAAGGCAGCCCTGGATGTCAATGTGGTTATTACCACCTCAAAGACATCTCACAACACCCCAATGCACTCATGCTGCACCTCCCCGTGTGCAGCCCGTCCCACCTGCACACACCCTGCAACAGCAACGGGCAGGATCCTCTCTCTGAAGGGTGAAAAACCCCCTTGTTCTCACCAGAGGAGCGCCATCCTTACACAGTGTTGAAGCCCATCAGAACCTGTTGATGATCCAATGGTTGCCTGCTGCTCATCACACACGCATTGCTAATGTCAGAGAAATTATTTGGCTGACACATGTTTCAATTAACCCTTTTTAAACACGTTATGTAGTAGGATTTGCTGTGAGTTAGAGCTAAATTTTAATTCATCTTATTTGTATTCTGTAGGTGCACGAGTGGTTCTTGAAAGTGCTGAAAATTTTGAAGTGTGAAGAGAAGAGCCAATTTCTGAATCGTGCAAAGATGACACTTTTGCACCTCCTGTGCAATGGAAACCAAAGCGTTACAATGCAGCTCTACAAAATTCCATATATTCAACAATAATACCTAGAAACATTCTCAGAGCTTCATTTTGTTGAACCCTTTAAAAAAATTAATTGCAAGTGTCTATCTGAGGTGCATATACACAATATACACTTACAAAGCAGGATCTGGAATGCAAACTAGTGTTTTCATCTTACCCGTTTCAAGCATCGTATAAAAAAGTCCACCTCCATCACCTCGAGCCTATTGGGTATCATAAGTTTGTAAGTTAAAATAGGGGTTTGGATTTTCTCCACGTTCTAAAAAGTTTGTACTGACTAAACATGGTCAGAGTGGCTTTCTACGCTTCTGCTGAAGAGGCAAGATCCTGCAAGTGAAACACAGCAACAGTCTCCGTTAATCTTCCACTCTGCTCCGTGCTTCATCCTCTGCTTCTGCTTCACTAACCCTTCTGTTCCCAGAGGCGATGACTCAGCCAGGTTTGGGGTTTTTTAAAACCTGTTCCCCTTCTGACTAACCAAGCATCAAACTCTTATTCCAATCTTTATACAGTGTGCACAGAAAATTGCATCCCCTTTTCAGCAGAAATAGCTACACAGACATAATAAATATGTTTACATCAGCATTACGGCTCGGATCAGAAGCAAATCTCTCATTCTACTTCCTTGGCGGCGGTTTTCTCTCTTCATAGCTCAGTCACACAGGAGGCAGTTTGATTCCTTTTGGACGAAACCAGACTGGAAGGTGAGCTCTAGTGGGCACAAATAGTATTTAGCTCCTTTCTTTTCCGGAAGTTACTCCCCGGCAGATAACACAGGAGTGGTCTTTCAAATTTCATTTCTCTCTTTATCTCTGATAGATGGAAATTTTTATTGTTGGATATTGTTTTGAAAGTAACCTGTAATTATTTTAAGTTCCCAAAATGAATATAACGTTAGTTTCTTGTCAGCTTACACTCTCTTACCTCACAGCATGTTCACATGATGAGAAAAAATACGTATGAAATGCAATCACATCCTTCTAAATTAAACCCCTCTGGGAAGAGAGTGGTGAACTCACGCAGTGATTACTGCTGTGAAACCACACTCCTTACAAGAAACAAGGTGTGAGAGTTTGCGCGTGTACATATGCACGTATTTAAGACAGGACTTTTCGAACACAGTACCAGTCCCTCCAGAAAACCTTCTGGCATTGTCTTCCTAGGGCTAGCTGCCTCATTAAAAAAATAAAAAAGAATTAAAAATTGCTTTTCAGTGTTCTTCTTGGCCATATACTTTTGTATTTTCTTTTCCAGCAAGTGATAGATTGGAACTGTGAGTCCAGAGACGCAGTATTTGGCAGTTAGTACAACTGAGGAATTAAAGAGAAGGTTTCTAAAACCAAAGGGTTTTCTAAAACCAAACTCTTTGGGTAAACCTATCAAATCTACCCCTCCCATGTAAATAAAAATAATAACCAAGTACCTTCCCTACCCTCACCTCTTTCCAAAATGATTTTCTCTATTTTTGTAACAAAGATTAGTGCTTATCATTGTTAAAGCCCCTTTTCATATGTCAGCTGTAGCAACCTGTCAGATCCGTTCTACGTGAGCTAAATCCCTGGTCTGGTATCCGGAGCAGGAGATCTCAGGGCAAGGCAGTGCTGTCTCACCTCTGATTTTTGCCAGCGGTCGGACAAGGGGCGAGTTCATCTCTATTCCCAGTGCGCTGAACACCTGAAGGGTAAGATACGGGGACACGAGGACAGGCAGGCACCCAGGGTTGAAAACTGGGATCACACGGTCTCTTTTGCTGCCTGAGCAGGAAGTGACATTCCATTCTTTTTATGAGACAGAGATCCTGAGGTCTAGCTGACATCATAGAAGCGTCTTTTGAACTGCTACACGAAAGGTGGTGTATGGATTTTTATTCTTTCACATTTCATTCTTAAACCAAGAAAGGCAAAAGGAGGCTTGGAATCTTCTTACAAGGAAAGATGCCCATGTCACAGCTCTGATGTATGCTGCGTGTAAGCCCGTTTCAGACAGTCCCAGCTTTGGAGAGCCCGACGCTCTCTTAATAAAAGGTCCGGGACAGTTTCATCCATCTAAAGGTAATTATATTTCAGGACAAAGCACGTTTCCTAGCATTTCCCTCACAAAATGCCACTTCATATTGATGCCTGGCTACCCTCCACTGAATGTAGGCACAGCGCTGCTTCTGTCCTTTAAACGTACTAATTACTCATTGCTGTAATTACCGCACGCTACTTTAAAGGTGTTATCATTACTTCAGACAGATTAACATGCTGTGTAAGAGTACTTCAGAGCCTTTTGTTTCATTAATCAGGCCAATGTTTCTGTGAAAATTCAATATTTATATTGCTGGTAACAATGTGTGTACTTATGGGCATCTGTGTTCCTAAATGACACCTAAACCAGCAGTAAACCAGCAGCCACAGAGTACGTAATCCATCTTTCTTACGTTCTGGCCGTACTTGCTGAATCTCTTTTTCTCCTGTCATGGCATTAAGACAGAGTGGAGCAGGATTTGCAGCAGGGCCAGTCAATGCATTGCTCATCCTGCTCGGACATCTGCCTTCACTGCCACCAAAGGAGATGGGTATTACCCCAAATGCTGTGCACATCTGTGTGCCATGGCCCGGCACACAGTGAGACATTTAAAGCTCTGGACGTTTGGCAAAGGGGGTGCAGGGGTCACCCATTTGGCCTCTGCCCAGTTCAGCCTGTCACCACAGACGTCCAACTCCTAACTCAACATGTCAGTGGTCATAACTCCAAAAACCATTTTTTTTTTTTATTTCTCAATAGAAATGAATGATTCTCTTCCACTTCGGTTAGTGAGATGAGTAGCTAAATCTGACCTTCTGACTTCCCCGAGGCAATGGGGAAGGATCACAAGAGTGGTAACTGCCTGATACTACGAAGGCCAGTATTTGGATGAGTTTTCCTGCAAAAAGGATTGATTTTTCTGCCTAAAGCATCAATTGACATTTCAATTACTTAATTACTTATCTCTCATTCCTCATGACATGAAGTTTTAGCCACTCTAAAATGTTCCTGATGCAACAAACATATCTAAGCTCTGGGTGGCAGACTCCAGACTACAGTCTAGTACAGTCACTGGTAGTTCCACAAAGTATTTATTCGTAGCCAGGATAACAAACTGGTTGCATCAAGGTGATAAAATCCTAACGTGGGCAAAATACTTGAAAAACAGAATCAACAGCTTCTAACCGTAGCTATTTATTCTGCAAGCAAAAAGCAGTAAATACAATCCAACGACAAGAAATTGAAATTCAGGGTTATATATAATTTTTATCAGGGCAAAAAGCTAATAGTCCATCAAGTTCCTGCAGATGAAACCAGTCACCTGCTGGAAGATCAGTGAAGAAGCCTTCCCTTCTCTGTGCTTCCTCACGAGTGCCCAAGCCCTTTGCCGTGCTAACAGCAGGCTCCACCGGTTTCACAAACAGTACCAGGTCCAACTCACCCCTGTGTTCCTGCGTTCTCAGTCTTCCACATGAAACCACGCATAAGCTGCATAATGATCCTATTAAAAATGCAACTAAATAGTCGCTCTAAACCATGAAATTATACACAGTCCACTGTTCAAAGCTACTGGTAATTATCCAGCACTCCACACATTTCCAGACTACGAGGCAATCAATCATTTTCCAGTGGTTACAGCTAATGGCCACTTACCAAATGAGGTGGTTAGAGCACACTCTCCCTGGAAAGCCCAGCCCCCCAAAAGAAGCCACAAGAGGAGTGATATCTGCTTTAAAAGAAGTGGCTAATTTAGATGAGAAACTAAAACACTGCTTATCGACAATACGAGAGACAAGTAATTACCATGAGATTTAATGGTGGTATTACTGCTTTGATCCCTGGTGCTCAAAGCAATAATCCATGAGTTTTAAAATTCAAGTGCTTGACTGAAACTCTGAAAGCTCAAGTGGATTGTAAAGCTCAATTGATAGAGGTAGATCTTTAATTAGACAATCACTTTATAGGAGATTTCTTTTATGAATATTAAGGAGGGTTGAAAAACTCTCACAAGTTGTTAATAAAACACATGCAGCTCTGGGCAGTTTTTCCTAAGAGATCACACAAGAAGGAAGAGAGCTATATGAGCTATATATCTTTTTTAATAGATATCTCTTTAAAAAGCTGTAAACGAGCTAAACATAAACAATACACATGGAGAGTCAGCAGATTACAGACGTGGAATACGTCAGCCCTAAAGCTGACAGGGGGTGTCAAAAATCCCCAGCAACCCAGAGAACCTGTCATCTATGAAACACAAGGTACGATTTGCAGTTTTAAGCTTAACCATGTGTTCTCTTTGTCATTTCACATCTCAGCTTTTCTTCTCCTCTGACTCAATATTTCAGTCGAGCACGTTGCTTTTGAAGTGCCACTTGAGACATCCTCCACCTCTCACTTGCCTTGCACTCACCCATCTGTCCATGATTCACTGCATGGGATAAACCTGCTGAAACAATGGGAACTGGCAGCCAAACCCACGTTGTGGCAAAGACTCCAAACACACTCCGTAAAAAACCGACCTGTTTCATACAGTGCATCAGCTTCCACCCTTTCCATCCCCGGTGTAGTCTCAGGATTATTTTAATTACTCATTGGTTCTTAAATTCTTGATGGACGACAATTTAGTGTTGGCCAAGAGAACAACGATCAGCCGGGTTAGTTTAAAGAGATTTGCTTGTTTTCTCCCACGGCCAGTAGAAGCCGACTTGTTTCCTGCAGAGAAAAAAGCTGGTTAGAATCAGTTGGAGCTGTCAGGAGCTGCTGCACACAAGTGTCTGCATTTTATCTAATGTGCTAAATGAAACACTTCAAAAAGTTCCAGCTTTGGTTTTCTGCAGGCACTATGCACTGCTGTTTGAGAAACAGTAATAGTTGTTCTGAAGAGAAACATATTTTTTATATATAAATATCACAAAGAGAAGAGAAACATGATATTTCATTTACCCATGGTTCAGAATCCCCCGTTTCCATGGACACACCTCCCGCCAAGTCCAGCCATTCTCGTCTTTTGTGAGTACAACTTGGACGTTAACTCAGAAGTTACAACCCTGATTTCAGCCATTCCTGAAGCTAATATGCAGTTGGGAAATAAGTAGTATCCTAATAGTTTCCACGTACCCCTTTTTTTTTTCTCAGCACACTATGCTATCTGCTAGAAAATTCTTAAATAAGAACAGCAGCATTAGAAAATAAATTAACCCGCAAGCTGAGCTCTCACTTTGCTACATGCGCAGGGCTATGTGCCTGGCAGAGAAGCGCTGCCCGGGTTATTAATTGCTCTTCCTTAGTAAGGGAAGATAGAAATAGAGAACTAGAAATGCTCCTGATATGTGCTTCTCATTTTTATTATCCCTTTCTCTACCAATATATATTAATAATTTTTACTTCTCTCAGGTGACATAATTTGTACCCCCCACAAGCTTTTATCCCATAGCAATCAAAACATCTGTGCCATATTTCTCTGTTTACTAAGACTCTGGTTTATACTTGCTTAGTGATATATATCACCGTCATTTCTCCTCTTTCTTGCTATGTACCCATGCAAGAAAAACAGCTACATCTTCTGTAGCTTTCACTCTTTTTTCCTTTCCTCTCCTTGATATATTAATTCCTGGGAAGACCCCGGGGTAAATGGATATGCAAAAAAGAAATCTTACTGCAATTTGTGAGTAAGCTCCTATAATTTTAGCATTAGCTTCTTCCAGCATCAAAAAGTGCTCTTGCCAGATGACTTGATGCAGGGTGAGAGGTAACCAGTGATACATTCAAATATATACTGGTAAAAAACTGTCCCAGAAATAAAAGGCAGAATACGTCTGGGAATTAACTTCGCAGACTACCTCCAGCAGCACTGTGGCATTTGGAACAACTTCCATTCTTTTCACAGCAGCACTGGCCATAGCCGTCAAAAGTGCGCGTCAACAGCAACCGCATCCGTACGCTTTCTGTTTCCTACCCTGAACAATTTCTCTCTGTAGCTCATCATTTCCCAGGTGTTTGCCTGTACTAGCTGCAGCTTCATGCTTTTCTCCCAAACTGCCCTTCAGTCTGGCAAGCCACGTGCTCCGGTTAAATTTACAGCAAACCTCTGGGTTGCAATTACCTCCAGCAGATGTTCTCTGACAGCCATCGTGAGCACCCATTCATTGCTCTCCACACCATTTTGTGAGATCACTTCATCTTATCTTGATTTTACATGAGTTACCATTTACCATCTTTTGTATCGCCCCTTCTCAGAATCTATTGGCAGTTCAACAGCACTTTTTACAGGCTGTTTATTAACACCACATGTGCTTGTTCTATATTCTCCACACACTTTAGTGCCATGGTTGTCATCCCTCCTCCTTTTCTGCACGGCCCACTTTGTCTCCCAGGTGGGTTTCTGCGTGTAGCCCCAGTGGCTTCTACTCAGTCTGATGGCTCTCCCTGGCCACCTCTGTAAATGCTGTCTTGGCAAGCTCAGGACGCTCTTACTATTTTTTGTAGCAGAATAGTAGAGGAACTTTCATCTACAGAAACACAGCTCTGTTCATCTCACTTGGATCCTGTTCAGCTTAAAACTTCATAACAGTAAGGAGCTGGAGCAAAAACATTTCACCCAGAATGAGCTTATTAGCAGACAATTTTCTTTTTCTTCCTAAATAAAAACAATACCAGCTGCAGCCTCAGCTCAGGGTTTGAGTATCTGGCATGAACCTGCAGAGTCACACAGGTTCTGGCTCTCTAGAGGCTCAATGCTGGATTTTCACCTCCAGAACTCTACTTGTAAATTCTATATATTGAAAAAAAAAAAACCAACAAAAAACCCCCAAAAAACAACCCCAAAAAAATAACTGCGCAGGCATTTTTTTTCCCAAGAAATAAGAACCATGGTTTTCTTTAAGTGCTCTTAAGTTTAAAAAATGAACAAACCATAGATCTTTGTCTGTGTCTCTGCATTCCTGAGCACCGCTTGCACTCCCCTGCCACTTTACCTGGGAGCAAGACCCAACCCCGAGGTTAACCCAGGCTGCTGTGGCACAGACACTTTTGCTTCATCTTGCTTTCTGCAACTAGGAACAAAAGCAGTCTGCTTACAGAGAACATCTGCACTTCGTATGTGGGAGAAATATATAATGCCTGTCTTTCACGTCTGGTTTTGACTTTTCAGTATCACTGAGGCGTAGAGAACAGTCTATGAGCTACACCCTGGGGTCCAGCACACGCTTATTCCATCTCCAGATTTGGATATTCAGCTTTTCCAGAGTTAGTGTGTTCCATGATGTTAATTCTGATAATTCAGAAAGACTTCACAAAGAAAAATATGAGTTTGAGTTGTTACAAGCATGGGGAATCCCTTCCTGAAATGATGGTTTGGATTACCTGGGATAGAAAACTCCATCTCCAGCTCTAGGAAGATACAGAATTATCCATTCTGTGTACCTCAGAGCAGACATCTCCTTCAAACCGAACTAATGCAATTCAAGTGGCTACACTTTTAATTGAGACTTATGTCATAACGATTACGCCTAACAGGGCCCCAAAAGTTCATAAATACATTTTAATAGCCCGCGGCAATTTCTCATCGTGCATCCGGCAGTAGCTAGCAGATGTGTCAAAAAATTTCCTTCTGTGTCAAGAGCTTCGCTGCAAAGAGCTGCTGAGTACGACATCACACTATTAATTGCTTTCTTTCTTTCATTTTGAAAAACCCTGAGGGTGTAAGAACTACTGGCTAATGAATTGCAGGTACATAGGACTGAGGGACTTTCAGATGTTCAGCTGGGAAGAAATAACTTTTCTGTTTTGAAGTTATCTTGGGAAAAAATTGCCAAAATTGCACACACAGTGCCTTCAGCCTCCGTCTGGTACATCAGAAGAATCATCCTCCTCCTCAGACTCCAGCAGAGGAATAATCCATGTATTGAGTGTAGACCCTCCCCTCTACACAACCATCTGAGCTGGTAGAAATTACAGGGGACTTTTACCCTAAGCAGATTAAAACAGATCCAGAGCTTTTCAAAGAAGAGCTACAATTTAGCAGAAAGATTTCCTCAGGAAAATGTCGACTTCTCAGTGGAGGTCTCTGGAGCTCACTGGGGCTCTGATCGCCTCCAAATATTGAATTGTACGACTGGGTAAAAAACTGCTCAGACACTCCCCCCAGATTATTTCAGTGCTCAGTCTGCCATAAACTCAGAGGACATCCAGCACTGTGAATATTGTCACCTTTGATGAAGCAAAACATACAGCACGGAGCAATGCTATATACTTCCACCTTCAGTAAACACCCGTGGGAACGTCACGCAGGCACGGTTGCTGTATTTTGCTGTTGTGTCTGATGCAGTCCTAAAATATTCTGCAGAAATGAGATTTCTTGCTCAAGTCAATTTAAAAATTTGGCAGAAATTTTACATTTCAGCAAAGGCAAACCCATGAATTTTAATTTTAAATTAAAATCAAATTTTTAAAGCAACAGAGTTTCTAGGAAGAGCCAGAATAGAATCTAGTGTCTGAACTCCTCCCCCACTCCAGGTGGAACCTGGAGCCTCCAGCATGTTTTCCAAAATGTTTCTTTGATTGACTTTCATTTTCTAGAACCTGCATTTTCTGTATTTTTCACAGAAAATTCTCGGTCCCACCAGATCACTGTGCTAAGGCTGCATGATTTATCAGAATTCTACTTCTTCGGCAAAAGGAGCGTTACAAATTGAGGTCACAAGTGTCAAAAGGTTATAAGGTCAAAAGAAAGGGAAGGTAGGAGAAGAAAGCAAGCAGACAACAGTCACCTTTAAGCTGCAAACATGGTAATTCATAACATATATTGGAAAGAGCTGAGAACACTCAGCTTAGGCAACATATGAGCACCTGCCGTAAAGCCAGTGGACATTCTTCTCTAGGCAGTGTTGTGTTATCTTAAATACATGAGGGCTTGGGATGTATGGATAGAATAGGAGGACTGCTCAAAAAAAAAAAAAAGAAAGTAATCTTAACAAAAAAGACAAAAAATCATCTGTAAAATCAGAGCTTTGGGGGCGTTTTACTGGTTTGGGTTTTGATTTGGGGATTTTTTGTTTTGGGGGGTTTTGGGGGGTTGTTTTTGGGTTTGGTTTTTTTGTTGTCTTTTTTTTTTGTTTGTTTTTTGTAGACTTTGTTATTCAGGACACACAAACAAGCACCAAATGGGACCTACCAAGAGCAGGAATCAAAGGCTAAAAGTTCTGTATTACACATAATTAATTTTTTTTTTGTGGGAGAGTGAGACTTCATTCAGTCTCTGCTTCCCTCTGCTTCTCTTTTCACTGCATTTTTAATGCAAATTCCTTCTCCTGGTCATTTCAGTGATGTCTAATTTTTCACCTGTCAAGCATGATCTCATTTTAACACTGTTACCTTTTTAATTAAGTTTTTTGGTTTTCATGGTTGAGATCCTTGATCAATTATTTCACATCATGTTTTATCCATGAATGAAATATAGTCCATAAATATCTACTGACTTATTTATCTCCTTTAGAAAGCTGAAGAGGCACTCTGGAAGTACTAAAGAAAAGGTCTCTTCAGTGAGCTTCCTGATGATACTTCACATTTTCCGGATATTTTAAAAATACTCTATATTGCTAAAGAGTGGGTACAAGCAGAATGAGCTTTTCTTCTGATTAGTGAATTATCTTTATATGTTTTCCCACTCAGACAAGCGTATATAAAGAGTATTTCCAGGATTATTTTTGCGAGAGCACATTTAGAGGAAGGGAGAAGAGCGCTTTATTATGGCGACCGTTTAAGAAAACCTTATTCTTGCCAATGTGAAATAAGGCTCCTGCTTTGTTTGCTGCCAGTGCAAGACATCACAGAACCCATCTGTGTACTACAACAGTTTTATAGCCTGAGAACAGACTCCTGATCACAAACGCCCCTGGTTTTCACTTACTGACATAACCTTGACTCGGGTGGTCTTACTAACAACGTATTTCTCTCAGTTTAGCGGTCTTGCCCTGTGAGTTGGGTTGAAGTCAAAGTTTGGTTTCACTCACAAATGAATGAAGCAGCGTCTCTAGTGCACCTCACCCCAACGTACTTATCTGAACATGTAAATGGCCCTCACAGTCCTCGAGAACGTGGTCTTCAAAGTGACATCCAGTCGCAGGCAGTCAGTCAGCATCGCCACACTGCAATGAAAAAACGATGTTGCAAGTCCACAATTCTCACCATTTCAAGGTGAGAAAGAGCAGGTAGCAGATCTTAACTTGCCATACTCTTAAAAAAAGAAGAGCTAAGACAGACGAATTTAGAAAGGAGTAGAAACCTAGTGAGACAGTGGGAAGAGCTGGCTCTGAAGGCAATGCTTGTCGAAGTGATCTGGACGTACTGGTCTGGTTTTAACGCGTACCTCAGCGTGCCAAGCCAGGCTGTGGAAGGAACAGGCTGCAAAGAGCTTTAGAGGGATTCTTTTCCCTTGTCTTACTCCACTTCCTTTCTCTAGGCCTTTCTGGTTGTTTTTTTCAGGAGATGCTTGGTATGAGAAGAACAATTTTTCACTCAGAGAGGTACCACCACACCGACTAGCAAGCCCCCGCAGTGTCAACCTCCCTGTGAAAATGCCGCCAGGAACTGGCATGTTGGGAGAAGGAAGGGACTGGCAAACACCGCGCAGGCTTCCAAGCCCGCCACAGCTCTGCCAGCGCACCTCGGCGCTTCCCTGAATAAATCTGTTCAATCACGCTCTCGTACAGAGCTGCTGTGAGGAGCTGCAGCAAACTCTTGGCAACGCCAACGCGGATGAAAGCATCGGGGCTGGCACAACCCCCCTGGTTAATCATCCATCGCCTAATTAGCATTTGCACCTGTATCACCCATGGAGGAGATTTCTGCGGCAGGTTCTCCTTCCCCTGCTGCAGACACCCACATTTGCAGCCCTCCCAATTACAGGTGAGAGAAACAATAACAAAAATACACCCCCAAACTTGGCCAGTTTTCAGCTGGTAGCAAAAGCCGCAGGTGCTGGTGGCTGGTAAAGTCTGGTTCACCGGAACACCCAGATCCAACGGGTTTCATGCAGACCGAAGAGGCGTGATCTGCACATCCGCGTCCCCAAGCTGCTGGTCAGACAGAAATCGTTCCAGATAAATGCTTTTGCAGCTCCTTGGGATACAGCACAGCACTAAAGCCTGACCCTCTGCCCGTAAACCGCTGCGTAAAACTTGTCTGCTGGAAAACAGAGGCAGCTCAACCAGTTTAAGAGGTGGCTTTCCAGTTAGTGCGTCCTGTGATATCACTAATAAGAAATTATTAATTAGCATCAGTGATAGCTCGTCTTGTACGGTGCAGTAATGGCAGTCAGATCCCAGTGATGGATTTTGATCAAGTTTTGTAGAAGTTTAAGGTGCATTTAATTATCATCAAAGCATTTGGGGTTTTTTTGTGGGTTTTTGGGGGCTTTCGGTTTTGTTTTTTTTTTAAATACAACTCCTTATAATGCTCTTTGGATAAACCATTCTTTCTGCCTGTGGGGTTATCAGCTTTCTCCAGAACTTTTTCCTCCATTGTCTTCTGGGAATAATTTTCATCCCAAGACCACTGAATTTTCTCTGGCTTTGAAGTATAGCTGAGCATAAAACCGAAATGAGAATCGTACATCACTCCTATAAAAGTTAGTTCATCAGAAGGCAGCGGGAGAACTGCAAGAATCCAAATTGTGTAAAGCAGTTCTTCGCTTTATTGGGGATGTGCTGTTCTTCTACATCAAAAATCACGACCGCTATCTGTCGGCATCCTGAAATATGCATGTAGTGCGTGATAACTGTAAATGCTGTTAAGGCGCCTTACTTTTTTTTTAGTCATCATGAAAATCAATGTGCTGACAACCCTAGAAAAAATTATAAATAAAAATGCAAATAAATATCACACAACTCAAAACAAAATCTTATGCCCAGGCACACTGCACAAACTCCAGGCAGTTTGGAGTCAGCATCTGCATCCTCACTTATCATAACTCACACATCCCTTTTCTCTCTTTTTATGGATTCTAAGGCCATAAGTAGCTGCAGAGGTAGTGCATCCTCACGTCCTGCAGAATAAAAACCTCTTCACTCCCAACTGCAAATTAATGATCACTGACAAGGCATTTCAGGAGAATTTAAGCAAACAAAATCATTTTTCTTTTCCTCAGTTCTGTCCTTCAGGCTTTTTAGAATTCCAGAGATTCCTCCAAGATCACCAGATTAGGCTTCCCAGAGCTTGCAGCTGGGACCAAAGCCTTCCAGAGAAATTTGTTTGCAAACCATCTAAAGTCTTTACAGAAAACACTAGTCTACACAGGCATTTCCAGCCATGAATCATCTTCTTCCAGGTTTTCTTATGAATAAAATAAAAGGCATAATCCTTTCAAAACAAGATACTGAAAGTCATTATTCAAGCATCTCCTTGGACCTCCCATTACTGGCAGAATTCTGCACTTGGCAATTTCCAGTACATTTCCTTGGAGGTGTTGACACAACAACCTGGAACTGCAATTTTACTCCTTCGAGAAGAAAATTGAGGGAAATTCCTGCTCCACTCCACACAGTACTACAAAAATCCAAAGCTGTAAATGCCTCAAAGATTTTGCTTCCTGTATAATCACCAAGACTTCTTCCTGGTGCCCCAGACATTTATTTTCCTTTCTCACAAACTTTATCCTCATGTGAATGAGTTTGCAGTATAACCAATACCCATAAGGCATTAAGAAGCCTTCCCCCAATTTATACATATCCCTTAAAATAATTTGGTTTTTATACATACAGATAAACACAAACAGAATGTTTCTCTTAAAAAAAATTAATTAAGGTGGATTTATTTGTCAAACTTCTATCTGCCACCAAAATAGGCAGAAATGTCCTTGTTACGAAAACCAAATTAACCAGGAACCTAACTGGCATTTCAATGAGATGGGTTGCTGGCCTGACCTGAAAAGGCAGCATCAGGAACCTCAGGAGAAAGCATTTTCAAATTTAGGTTTTCCAAACAGAAGCAGCTTTGTAGTAACGTAGGGAAGAGTGATAATTTCCAAGTCCTCATTAAAAAGATCAATTACTACAATCACTATTCTTCTGAATTCATGAAGAACAAAAATAATCTGAAAACCTTTGAGTCAAATTGTTTTCTAGGCATGTACTGGCATCCATTAGTTCCTTACTGCTCCCTTTAGAGGAACTGTTTAAACGCTGTTTGGTACTTCTGACTGCGTAAACATTTCTCTCACGATGACAGTTACCTACAATTATCTTTAATCATGCTTTTTTGTTTGTCAAAGTACAAATAACGTTCATTACTTACGTTTCCCAAGCCCTGCAGTTTAATGCACATCCTCATTTCTATGGCTGTAAACATCTTTGTGAACGGCGGCTCCCTTTCCCGCAGCTAACAGGCTCGATAACGCAAAAATATAAAGGTCACCATGACCTACAAGAAATCTTAGTTTATTTGGAAAGCTTTTTTGACAGCGAGAGTTAAATGCTGAGCATCTTTGGATCCTACAGCTTAAAATTCCCATAAAACACAAGAGAAAGAGCCTCATGGGATACCCTGGAAAGTAACAAGAAGGGATGACTCTGCATTTGAAATGTTGACGTTAAAACAGGGCTCCGATCCTGGGGAGACCAGAGCTGATGTATTTTTCCTGTCTTTATCTTCTCATAGCGTGGCCTGAGTGACTGGAACAAACATGTAGCAGCAGAGAGCACAGCAGCTTTATGCAGCCGAACGTCTGAGGAAACGGCAATGGCACTTTATGTCCTGCTGCTTTGAAGGAGAAAAATAAAATAAAATATGGTGCGTACTACTTTTTTGCCCACTGTTCAGTTCACAAACAAAAATAACAAAGAAAAAATGAAGGTAATAAAGCACAAATTCAGACTCCGAGGGAAAACACATTTTGTTTCAGTCAGCTTTTCCGAGGCCAAGACGACAACATTTATATTTCTGCAGCAGCTGGATTTATACGGTCACTAGGTTGCTGCGCCAAAATTGCAACAGAGCTGGAGACTTCCCCGTCACTCCCTCTGTTCTCCTGCTGGTCCTGGCCCTAGGTGAAACTCTGCTCCCTCCTGGTTGTGTGTTGTGGGACACAACTGACACAGCTTTGAGAAGAACAGATGGCAAGGTGAAAGCTGCACGTTCAGAAGTTTGCTGGAAGTGTTTACTTCTGCGTGACTGGGAGAGAAGAGGGAGGACACGCTTGTTTTCTGTCTGACTGTCCCTTCAGGAAGGTGACACCGACGAAAGCATTTCAGAACTCAAGTCCTGAAGGCCAGAAATGCAATACCCGTAATCCCCTTTCCTGTCTCCTGAGCTAAGAGCAGATGAGATCGGCAGCGCTCTCACGGCACCGATGAGCCTCAAACCTCTTACGCTGCCTTTGCAGCTCTCCAGAAGATATCTGTGAACCATTTGCTGTCCCCTCTTACATTCAGTTAATTTGAGAATTCTTTCCTTCATCTATTCCTGTCGACAGGACTGGTTCGTTATTTAACTGGAAGGGATGAGCAGTTTGGGTACTTACCTCGAGCAGTAAAAACTGTGATGTGCTCCAAGTACTGTGAGGTCATTAAAACACCGGGCACAGGGTTTCAGCTGCTTTCTGCTCACTGTCCGCTGTTTGTCAGCCCAGACACTGTGCCACCAGGGACGCAGAGGAATCCAGCGCTGTGTTTCTTTGGAGTCACTCTGTGCAGGGGACTTGTCTGAAACAATAAGCATAATAAGGTGATGGCCTTGCAGTCTTGCTCTCTCTAACTCAAGGGACAGGCTGCTGTGTTCCCTTCTTAGGACACAACCTGGAGGAGGTTTTAGGCTGTTCAGATCTGCGCCAGCAGCTGGAAAGCTTCAGGGTAGCCCAAGGACATTAAGAGCAGAAAGTCGGGTTGATTTTCTTCCTTCAGGTCCTATCCTTCATGTTTCACCTACCTAACTGGAAGACTGCAAAGGCTGTCAAACAGAGCACCCAAAGAAATGCCTCTACAGAAATCTCCAACCACGTCACACAAACTCTCCCAAACAGCTCGGACCTTTCCTAATTGTGAATAAAGAAAATCAGTGCTTCCTTATATGGTCAGATATGTTACTATTTCTGCTAAATACAAGGAAAATATCTTGGCACCCTTGCCACATCACCATGTGGCAGCTCCACAGAAGAAGGATTTTTCTGGTGAAATCTGTCCTTGGTCATCACTACGTGTCTGTCCCCTAAAAAAAGACTGGTCTGGTTTGGAAGTCATTCCTTTTCATTTTTGGTACACGCCCCAATAATTTCACATGACACAAGGCACCACAGATATGTAATCCTGTTAGCTAATCGAAGAACAGCTTTTCAGCTGTACCCTGCTGTTCCCAGGGCTGTTTATGTCCCGGCATTAACAACTGCAGAGGTTTCAAACAGGCAAGCAGAGCCTTGGCAAGGACACCAGTACTCACACCAGCACCCCGAGTCAGCTACCACCGTACCAACACGCCCCACCAGCCCTTCACACCCTGATGAGGGAAGGAGGATTTGGGGTTTTATCTTCTAACTTCCAACTCATTCCAACTCATAAACAGAATTGATGAACACAAGTTTTACATAAATAAAACCCCATAACTCCTACTCCAGGCAACACTTCAACCCACGAGGAAAGCAACACAGAAGAGACCACGAGCATTTCAACCTCCCACAGAGCCCATCTTTAGTGGATTTCTGTACCACACCAACAACGAGATCTATCAAGAGTTGAAATCCATCGGAATAAACATTCCTTGTGTTAGCGTTTAGGATGCCAGGATGCGACAGCGTCTCCACGTCACCGTGATTCTAGAACAGAAATACAGTTTCTGTTTCAAAGGGTTTAAAATGAAGAAATAAGACAAATGACAGTAAGTGAATATGACAGAAAAGTAGTAAACAAGAAGGGAAAAATATACTTTAATCAGAAGCGTGCACTGTTAATGCAAGAAATCTTTTCAGGGTGACAATCTCTTTTAAATAAACGTATTTGCACCTTGAAAGTTTCAACATAATTATACATAAAAGAGAAACTTTTCTTTTTCTCCTTCCCACCTCCCAAAAGCTGTTTGCAATCAATTACTAAACGTAACCCTAGGAAAAGCAATTAGACCCCATGTGGACTCACGTAGGTGTATAGAAAAGGTACCGTGGTGGTGAATCTGCAAGTGTTTACCTCCAATCAAAACTTTCCGGCTGGATTCCGGGCAATGGGTTTAGCAGCACCAAAGGCTGTTAGCGTGTCTGGAAAACACATTGTAATTTGTCTTTGTTCCCTCGCATAAGGACATAATGCTAGGGAAAAAGCTCTCTAAATGGAGGAACGGGCTAAGCATAATTCTAACAGCGGATGTTAAGATTTGTACAATCCAGAGTGGCACGACATAAAAATGCAAATTGAAAAGTAAGGAAAAAAGCCGCAGTGTTTTCTCTAATGCAAATCAGTGCTCACGTTTGTAGACAGATACACTCCAGTGAACCACCACCTCGATTTTACAGCACCTGATGCATCAACACCTGACTGCTAATAGAATTAAAGTACTCTCTCCATTTCAAACAACAGACGTATGCACGAGTCATATAAGTCTTTGCCAAAATGACAAAGAATTACTGATCCATTCCAACACAGCTGGTGCCTCCAGAGCTGCTGAGTCCTCCAACTATCCTCCTGAAGAACAGCATCCCAAAGACATTGTCAAGGAGCTCTACAAGCATCACTTCACGGGCAATGAGGTCATGGGAGTTCAGGACAGCAAATCGTCTTCTTTTTTCCCCCCTCCTGAATTGAATGGTAACTTTTCATACAGGAGTTTCAGAACTGCCAAAAACATTTCACATGAAAAATTAAAAAGAATACATACCTTTAAAATGGACACATACCATTTATTATTGATGACATCTGTGAAGGCTGAAATCTTGTACTTTCCTCCATTAATAACAATTTCTCCCAGTAGACTGCCAATACACAAAAAAAAAAAAAAAAAAGAAGATTGTTAAG
>NW_010419092.1:41445-44000 GCF_000710305.1 Buceros rhinoceros silvestris
TAAAAAAATTTTTCCCCAGTAAGCTGCCAAAAAAAAAAAAAAAAAAAAAAAAAGAAGATTGTTAAGTTAGTCCCTGTGCGGAAGATGCTGAGCACTTCCAAAAATCAAACCACTCCTTCCAGTAACTAATGCATAGATTTACACCGAGTGCTGCATAACTTAGCTGGTAAATACCGGACTTTCTTTTAAATGAAACTCTAAACATATTACAAAGCTTTTGAGAAAGTTCTCACAATTGCAGGATTCACCTAGAAAGTGGGGTTAGGTTTATCAGGAATAGATCTAATGCACCTAACTTTGAAAGTACCTTCACAGGAGGAAAAACTGTTCTGTATTCATCTCTTCTTTGTGCTCCCCCTCCTCTCTCCTCAGAATTTAAACCCCATTCAGGACACTCCACTCACACGTCCTGCACACGGTAGTATATGGTAATACTACTCACTGCTGCACTTGATGAAAATTAAAGCTGAATGCAATTTTTCACTGAAGTTTTCAAATTCAGGTCTGCAGCATTTTGAATTTGTGGGGGACTTAACTCAATTGACGGAATATGAAGAACAAAGTATACTCCTTCAAGACGCAGAACTTTCAGCACTTCAGCATTTTTATGATGAAACTTCAAGGCGGATATTAATTTAAGAAAAACATTTTTGTCTGGAATATCCAAATAGAATAAAAAGTTCTTTTGGAGTTAGAATATTTCCTTGAACTAGTTGCATCTTTTCTAAAAAATTTAATTAAAAAATCGTTTTCAGAATTGTTGTAGGTGGTAAATCCAAAACCTCATTTCCTCCATGTCTTTTTCTTGAAGCCAAGAACAAAATAATTCCCATACTCCTAACTGAATCCTGAATCAGTTAGCTGACCTCTCCTTCCCCAGATGATGGTGCTCCTTTCAGCCCTGTAGGAAAAGGAAAGAGAAGCGTTGAGTATAACGTGGAAAAAAGGAACAGAAGTCCAGATCTGGTGGCAGATCCCAGCTAGTTGTATGTACTAAACAAGGTCATTTGAGCATGTTTCTAAGCAAAACTAAATAAATAACATAAATCAATCCAACTTTAGTTTCAGCACCAGCAAGGTCCTGTTGAAATCCCGGTACACTTCCTGCAGAGAAGCACTAGATGGCTAAGTAAGTATTCACTCCTGTCTTCCTTCAAGCCTTCAAAAATCAGTAAGTTAACTTCATTTTTCCCTGCCACCATAAAAAATTCTACAGAAATACGCGCTGGAATTTCCTTTACGTTACCAGGTTGTTTTATCTTGGTAGTTCAACTTTGAGGAATAATATTCTACATGACAGTGTAGCAGATGGGGCATCACTCGTGGATCTGTCATCATTTGATTCAAGTCCCTATTGCCTTCATTATGATAGAGAATTAAAAATCAAATCTGAAACCTGCCATGATAATTTTTTAAAGTCTTTTCAGATGGGACTTACTTCCAAAAGATTCGAAAACAACAGAAATGTCCAACAAACTCACACCATATGTTTGTTAAAGAACGTGTTCCAGGGACAATACCCTTAAATACTTGCTTAACCCAGCAAAATGAAGAAAAGCAACAATAATCCAATTTGCAGGTGACAGACGGTGCCATGGGCTATTACATTTTGTAACTCTGCCAAATGGTCTAATGCAGCTTCATTAAGCTGTGGGCATGTGTAAGTATAAACTTGCCAGGTAAAATCTGAATTCAGAACCTCAATTTCATGAATCCTTGAAATTATGCACAGTCGGAAGTTAACTAATCCCACTCAGTAATTCTTACCTGGTGAGAGCAAAGAATTAGTTAATCTTTGAACAAAATGGTATTTTTTTGGAACGTTCATGACACCAGTAAGAAGTCTGAACAGCATTTCTCCATAGGACCATCATGAAGTAAATTTAGTTGGCAAAAAAAAAAATAGTGGTTCTGTTTTGCCTTTAGATCCTGATTATTCTCTTGTATTTCCTCTCCACCTCCTATACCGATGCAGATGATGTGAACAAAAGCCAGGACTGGCTGGGCTGACTGGTCCTTGAGCATCTCTAACAAGGCTGGCTTCAGCTGTCACGATAGGTACCTTCAAGCTTCACCTTTGGGTGTTTCCCTGTTGTATGGGACTACTTGAGGAGGAAGATTTGCCTGCACGAATGGAGAGCAAAGCATTAGGTCTCACGCTCTCAGCGCGCTATCAAGAACCATCATGCTACTACAACTCCTCTCCCACAGACATCAGTAGCAGTTTTCGCTCAACTTTGAGATGCATTTTTAGTAGGGCCGGTTGTGATCGGACAAGGGGTGATGGTTTTAAACTGAGAGTAGATTCAGACTAGACGTGAGGAAGAAATGTGATATGATGAAGGTGGTGAAAGCCTGGAACAGGTTGCCCAGAGAGGTGGTAGAAGCCCCATCCATGGAACCATTCTAGGTCAGGTCAGACAGGGCTCTGGGCAACCTGCTCAGGGCACATTTCAACTCCCAAGCCAAAGTTTACAAGTTACAAATTTCCATCAGGAAACAATACAGAGTCCATCTCTAACGTGCTTCATTAACTGGACTTTCCCTGCCACACA
>NW_010419092.1:44157-46473 GCF_000710305.1 Buceros rhinoceros silvestris
TCCTAAACATTCACCCATAGAACTCTAAAAATGCTAATTTTCTCTTCATCGTAACCACATTACACAGTGATATCACCTAAACACTACTGTAAGTCTGAAGCAGATGAAGAATTCTTGAGTTGTCCCTGTCACGTGGATAAGCTGCATATTTAAAAATCCTTTTTAATCCCAAAATGAAACATAGTGGCAAATATGGATGCATTTTATAGACACATCAATCAGAATAATCCATTTCAATAGGCCTTCAGCTCTAAGTCTGCTTTTATTTGCATCTCTTTCATATCTTTATCCCACATGAGAAAAAACCCAGCAGCTTTAAGCCTCCAAAATTTCCAGACTAAAAGTAAAGTACTAAATATATCTTATTTTAATTTTTTTTTTTTTACATTATTGAAAACAATTCTTCCCTCATGAAATTTTAATTTTCAGCAAGTTGCAACTTTGGGGAAAAAAAAAATAAAAATCAGCCCAAACGTGCTGCCCAGTGCAGTTCAGCAGTACTGAGAGCCTGCCTCCCAGGATCAAAGCACGAGCCTAATTAACACCGCTCACTCCACCTCTAGGCAGCTTCCAAGCACCCCGAGTTCCACCAAGCTTTAAAATAGCACAAACGTGCAAGAACTGAGCAGTGAAGTGCAAAGCACGTTGAATATCACTGTTCAAAAGCGGCCCAGAAATTAATTTCCCTCAAACCGGTGGCTTCTGCCACAGGCGAGGTCCTCTGTGGTCACAGAGGAGATAGCGCTGCGTTTGAATTGCTGCTACAGAGGCTCGCAGCTTCTGTGATGCTTGATAGCTCATCAAAAACGTGTTCATCTACCACCCTTCTGAGGAGCTGCGGCGTGGACGCTTCTTCCCGAACACTTTGTAGAACAAATGGTTCCCCTGCTAATGAGTTCAAGAGCAGACGCAATTTCACTGAGGTCAGGAAGAACGCAGGACCTGCAGCAGTACCTACCGTTTTCATCCCTGCTGACTCTGGAAGTCTACCAAAAACACTTCACGCTGCGTAGCACGGCTGTGTTTCATCGGAAAAGCGGCGCTGCTGAGGCCTCATCCTTCTCCCACCTCAAGTCAATCGAAGTTTTGTCATTGACGTCAGCTGGAACAGGTTCAGGCGTAACTTGAAAATCCAGGCAGGGGAGCCAGGGCTGGCAGCTCCCCAACTACCCCCGCTTACAGCACGGGTACGGAAAACACCTCACTTCTGAAAGGGGGTCAGAGCCTCTCTACCTTTTGTCCATCTGATAGGAAAGCAAGAAAAATGAACTCTTAGGCATACATTTAAATTTTTGTAAGGGAATAGAGGCTTTTTTCTACAGCTAGTGAAAAATGTACTTAAAATGAAATTTAATTATGTCAAGCAGACCACGTGAGCTTCTGGTGATGTAGGTGAAGCTCTGATAGATAAAACAGAGACCTTTATAAGGTAGCTTTTTTTTTTTTAAAACACATGCCAGGCATATGAAAATTGAAGGACTGCTCAATCCATCACTCAAATGTTTATAAAGCACTGACCTAACACCTGAAAAGATCTAATTTCGGTTCTCATATTCTTGCTGTCTTCTCTCCAGCACAACAGACTGGCTGCAAACTTCACAGGTAAGTTACAGACTTCCTTACAGACGTTTCACCTCAACTTCTAAGTTGAGATGCCTGCCTCTGGGCTCCCAAGACAACCTCCTCTACCCTCTCCCTGCTTTCCAGTGCACTTCCCACAGCGCCACTTTCCGCAGCATCACGTGGTTCGCAGGAATCCCGCAGCAGTGATGCTCACACACATCATCATGCACAAGGCACAAAGCAAAGAGAGGAACAGTCACTGGATAGAGGAAGAGGACGAATGCAGTTGTGGTTTCCAGAGAGCTGCCCAGCAGGCCAGCAATAAAACTAGGAAGAAAATCCTCTGCTTAAGCTGCCTACCCATTTCACATACCTGGAAATCAGAAAGGAATTCAGAGACTTCGGACAGCTGTAAACAATGCAGCTGAGAACACACACAGGAAGATTGAGGTCTAGCCAATGGGCAGTAGGAGGAATATGTCCTTGGTCTGGCTATGAGCTTCTTCTCCAGCTGACTTCCCCGAACCAGGACAGGGGAGAAAACAGCGTAGATCGAGTCACAGCTGCTCCATCACTCAGGCCTTTCTTTGAATCTTGAAAATCCACAATGCCTCTTCCTTATAGGAACTTCCTGGCGTGGCTTCATGCCACCTCACGGCTAACTACTCAAAGTAGCCAAAGATCAGGTCTGCTCTCTCTCAGGCACATTTTAGTACCCTCATTTTAGTACCTTATAGTACCTGCCCAATTCAC
>NW_010419092.1:46644-46859 GCF_000710305.1 Buceros rhinoceros silvestris
ACCGGAGCCAATGCTTGCATTAGGAAAAACTATTTTTAAAGCGTTCAGTTAATGCCTTCTTTGGGTCATCCGAAGTGTTGCTCCTGTTCATTTCCCTGATTAAAAGTAATCTTCCTACCATAGGAACCATCTCTGCTCAGTGATGACAAAAGGAAATATATTTTTTTTTCCAAGATAGAAGGAGCTCTGAGGGTTTTTTAGTTCCCGCCCCCCCC
>NW_010419093.1:0-36509 GCF_000710305.1 Buceros rhinoceros silvestris
GTGGTGGTGGTGGCCGGGGGGGGGGGTCGCGCTACCTCCCGTTTGCCCCCCGGCACGCCGCCTGCCCCACGCACTTCTGTTGGGGGGAGAGTGCTCGCTATTAATCTGCTCTGCTGGTGGCACGAATTGCCGGTAGCGGATTTGTTCTAGTAAAGTGAATCGTTCTAGAAGTGACTGGTAGGAAACAAGAGTACAAGTTCATGTGATGTTACTTTGTGATTCTTACAAAAGTATTCAGAGCTCCATTGCTACACTGCGGTGAGATGTGTGCCCAGAAGAAGAGCAGCCAGAGGGTTTGGGGTGGGCTTTTTTTCCTTCCCCCCTTTCCGAGTTACAAGTGAACTTGAGGGTAAGAGGTGAGGAAGGTTCCTGGTTAGTTGCAAAAACGGAAATGAACATTTAGACAGCTTTTAAAAGTACCTGGACCGTGTGTTACTCGGTTTATATTTCACAGCATAAGGAAGTGTGAAAAATATTTGAACAAAATAGAGTCTAGGGAATGAGGCTTATTTTAATCTTAATTTCAGACTCATGTTTTTTTAGTATGATCAGCATTTCTAGTACAATGCCTAAACGCCACAGATTTTGTCTAAATGGCTGGGCTATTTTTCCTAAGGAAGCAGACTGCCCGCTATCAGAAAACCATACATTTCTCATTCACCGCCGAAGTGTTAGTGTGGCTCTGTTCGATGCATTGGTATTAACTGTTGCACTCTGACAAGGCTGAATTGCTATGTAGCAGAATTTGGAGATACGTGTAATGGGAAAATAGTGCATCCTCAGTAGTCAATGACTTAACTATGCGTCTTTTCTTCAAAAAAAATCTCAATTTCAGGCATTTCTACGGTGTTAATAACACTTAGAGCAGCAGGCTTTTCTCCTGCAGAGTTCTTTGTTGGAAAAACAATTTGTATCGCTAAGTCCTGTCCCCCCTCAACACACTGTTCTGCTGTCTTCTTTCCGAGAACGGTACTATATTAGTGCTAAGTGCATTTGCCAGGATAGCTTCAGTAATCTCTCCAGCAGAAGCATATTTGTGTGCCATTTTGGGAATTTCTCTGAGATAGGAATCTTGAAGATAGAATTAATTTCTAGGGGAAACTTCATAGCCTGTGCATGAGTGCTTTCTTTATCACCTGTCTCCATTTGGCATTCGGAGAAGGTAAATCAAAGTGCGCGATTTGTTATTCTGCTCCACTTGAGAGCTGAACTAAATAACACTTGGTCTGAAATTCTGATTGAAGTTGTAGGAGGATATACTGTATTTAATTTAATGCCCTTTAATAGCGTCTTCTTGTTCAGCTCTGATGCTGTCATTTTAAAGGTTGGATCGGAGTAGTTTTTCCCTGTAGGGAGTGGGAGGAGTAATCATTTCAGGGCAAAAAAAGTAGTCTAAATTCCTAGAACACTAATAGCCACGAACTTGGCCTAGTGTCCAAGCAGTTGTTTTTTGCCCTGAGGGCTCACTTTGTTATCACTCTTTACAGTGCTCTGAACGGTTTAGGTATAAATATTACATGTAGAAGTTGATGACATTTTTTGTAGCAGGAATAACAGCAATCTGTTCATTCTTTTAAAAAAAGAAGTTTTGGAGATGATTGAGCAGCGCTTCAATAAACAGGCGCTCATGTACATTTTATTAAAAGTTACGTGCTTCTGAAGTCTTGCACATAACTGTTAAAGCTGTCTTTGTACACATCCTTTCGGCTGTGTGCGCCGAGCTATTTGAAATACAGGCACGTCTCGGTTACTGATGAGGTTGTGCAGTCTCTTCTTAGTCACTACTTCAGAAAACTAGTTCTCAAGATTAAGAATCCTGTAAGTGACCTCTGCGTACGTTCTTTGTTTAGGTATATATTTGGGTAGATTATGTTACATTTTTTCAAGCAAGAGGTTAATGATTACAAAACAAATCTAAAGAGTAGCAGTCTCTGATGCCACCAAGCACTTGAATTGTTTTGAAACTTTTTTCACCTGTTCAGGTTTTTAAAAGCGTGTTTGAAAAGTTGCACACTTAGATTTGTTTGATTTTCTTTTAAGCCACGAATGTTAGCAAATTTTACAGTTACAGCAGCAGTTTAGGGCTTTTCAATTGTGCGGATATATAACCAAGAAAATTAAATAGACAGAAGGGTCATGCATATGATATGCCAGCATTGATTTGTAAAGCATATCATGATATCAGAGTGCTATTGGTTTAAAGCGAAAGAGAAAAAAACCCCTTTATTTTGGCATTTCTTTCTAGAGCATGAGCTTAAACGTAGCAGTGATAAATGATGATATGCATTGTCTAACACTTGCTTTTATATAAATAGCTCCAGAAGATTGCTTAAATGATAATCGAAAATATGAAATAGGGTGGCCTTCATATCACAAGGCCAAGGGTCTACAAATGGAAAAACTGAAATAATGAAATATTTCCAAGGCAACAGACTGTCAACAAGAACAGTAATGCATGGGCATATCATAGAGCTACCAGAGAGGATATTAGATCTTATAGCACTAGAGCCAGGAGTTATAATGACCTTTATTAAATAGAGCCCTCCCACATTACAACAATCTTTCCGATTTCTGATTTATGGATTAGCAGTCATACTACTCTTCATAATTTGAAACATTCTCCCACCGTATTTGATTTGCTGCATTTTTCTCCACTGGAATCATACATTATTTAGAGCTTACATGAGAGTATTGATCAACAAAAGTTATATTACATATTTTCAGCCACTAATGGGATTCTGAATAAGAAGGTTTTGTCTGCAGCACTGTTTCTACTTTCTTTGCAGCACAACTGTTTTTTTTTCTTACAAGGTATGTCCAGTTAGCTTGTTTTGTGCCCATTTAATGGCATTATATTGCAATGCTGTGTTATATATATTATAAATAAATAGAGATTTTTGTTAACAGATTAATACAGCACCCAGAACCATAGGTGTTTTTAGGGCTATCAGCATATATTGTCAATGTCCGCCTCCTTTTATTGGTGTCTCACTTGAACTTCTGAGTCTGATATGCTGGCAGTTTCAAATCACATTTGTTTGAAACTTGGCACACAAGTTGCCAGCCCAGATGGGAATTTTACTGTGAGAGTGATGTAAAACAGTTGTTGAAAATTGGCATTCTAGGCATCGGTTTCATCAGCATCCTTCCTAAAAAGTAGCATGTTTACATAAATGTTTGTTTCATAAAATGTTCTTTACAACAGTACCCTCTTCACTGGAAAATGTATTCCAAAATATGAATTTTGAATAACTGACACTGACCATGAAAACTAGCCCTTAGCATTTATTATTTGGGACTGATTCTCCTTCCATTGAGGTCAGTAAGATGAAACCATTTCACAAAGGTGGCAGAATTTCATTTGGTATCAATTAAGTAATCGTTTTTTTAGCATTTGATGTTATGAGACCCCTTCCTGAAAACTCATCTCGTGTGAACAAACCTTACCTTCAGCCAGTCCATCAGATTCATTTTGTGCTATTGTCCCTAGTAGCATTTGCAGGTGTAAAAGCACTTCTTGTGAGATGAGATTTTAGCATCAGTCACGTGGTTTCAAAATGAATCAAGCGAACTTGTTCTGCAGGATGTCAGCCAGGAAATTTGTTTTTGCAGTCAAAACTTAAGATATTTTTAAGGTACATAGCCAAGATTGCATTTTTCACTTCAGTCATTTGTTTCTTTACTTGGTTTGTTTGTTTATGCTTAATGTTTGGCCTTTTTTTTTTTTTAATGGCCATGAGAGGAAATGTTTTGAAAATTCATTTCATAATAATTGCATTTTTTTTCAGAAGGAGCAATTTCTTTCTATGTAGTATTTCCAAGACTACTGCATGTTATCTTTAACATACAAAGTCCCATTAGTGAGAATGATGTGCATGACTTTTTGTTTAATAGGACTTTGCATAATAAGCATAATTTGTAATAATATTGCATTTTGCTGCACAAGGAGAGGTGCCATAGTAAGAATGTAATGGTTGCTGCCATCTCTTATATGACTAGAGCATTGTTCTGTGACTAGCTGGAGCAGTAGTTTTGCAATACACAAAGTCCTAGTCAAATGAATAGGACTGTTGTGCCAGTGATTTGAAGAGGACTTTGAGTAGTAAAAATATTCGTTAATTTTGTATGCTATAGTAGTGTATTACACAGGGCAAAGAAGGTACGGTAAGAGCAGGATGGCATTTGTGTCTGTAACTTGGCAGAGCTGGACCCCGTCTTTGGGAGAATATTAAGTTCAAGTTAATCTTTAAGAAAGTCCCAAACGAAATCATGCACGTAGTTAAAGTGTGCTACAGAGAATCCCAAGCAAGGATAAAAGTATTTTTGGCATATAATCCAATAGCTGTGACTTTGTTCGCAGTGAGATAGCGGTGACAGACTTTAACATACTTAACAGGAGGAGGAGTGAACTTTGCATCTGTGTATTATTATAAAACATTGAAGTCTTGAGATTCTCAAGTGAAAATGGAGCTGTCCTCTAGGAGATTCTGATCTAGCGCTGCAGCTAGAGACTTGAGAGTTACGCCAGCCCTCACCCAGCACTCTGCGTGCAGGTGAGAGTCAGGCACATGAAAGAAGTGGTATGTAAGGATGAATTTGGAATGGATTACCGAAAGCCGAGTTTTGAAGATTTGGTACAGGCTGTTTTCCCAGCCTTTCTTATATGCTGCATGTTGGACTTTCACTCTTCAGTCCTATCTTATAGTTTGTTCTAGGGAACTTCTCACTGTTGTCATACAATGTCTGAAGAAGACTTTAATATTTATCCCCAGTATTTCTGAAGATATGTTTCTTTATATAGCTTAGTGTGCTTCAAAAGGTCTGTAAACAGTGTGCTACACATTTTACTGATGAGATAGTTACACACAAAAGATTTTTGAGAACTAGCAGAAGTGGCAGAAGATGTCAATGTTAGCATTAGGAATAAAATTCCAGCCCCCATTTTGACTGTGTATTCAAAGATTACCCTGCCTCTGTTAGAGGGATTTACATTTCTTTTACAGGCAAAACCTCCACTGAAATAAAGTGCTTTCAGCGAATGGCTTGATTGCAATTTAAAATTAGCTGTTAGCTTGATATATAATAGAAGTTCAACACTTACTTTAAATAATTTAAGTGGAAAAGTACTGTTCCATTACCTGCAGGCATGGTAGGTTTACATATGTATATAGTGAACTTACAGGATATAGTCTGAATAATATATATGTAGGTAATCTACAGTGACGTCCCTGGGGCTTGGATTTTCTGAAGAGCCTATTGGATTTAGGCATCCAACACATACTGCATTTCTGTGAAATACGGGCACCTAAATCCTATAAACCCCCTTTAAAATACTTGCCTGGGAATTTTGCCTCCCAACAGGAATTTAGAAGAGGCTTCATTACACATTACATTGTTTAAAACTGAACTTTACTGAGTAATGAATAGTCTTTGAGCAGTCATTTAGGACTAAATCCTAAAGGGTTATAGAATGTAGGCACCAAACTGATATATTTATATTATGTCGGGGGGGGCGGGGGGGGTAGGACTTTTTTTTCCTCTTTCTTATGTGTCATGTTTGAAAGTCATGTACAAATTCACGTTTACAGTAGGTTTACTCTCAGCCTAGGCTTGTATGAGTTAGCTTGCATGAGTTAGGTGGCTCAGAATTGTCCTGCCAAAGCTGTAACTCATTTAACAAAAGTATAACATACTGAATTTTAGAAGAATGCTTGTTAGAAAGCTGGTTTTTCTTAGAGATGGTGAGAGGCAGGATTCGTTACTTTGTGGGAAAAAAATGTAAGTGGGCAGTATTCACAGGTCAGGGTTGAGGTCAATAGAAAGAACCGAGTGACTGAATCTGTACAGTGCTGGCAGTGGGACTAAAAAAGGAAAAAAAATTCTTAAAAAAGAGAATAGCTGCCAGTGGTACTTATCCTTCAACCTCCACAGCTGCAAAAAAAAGTAGCTGATTTTGTTTGACTATAGTTAGATGTAGGATTGGCATGTTTGCTTCACCTTTGCATAAATTACTAACGGTATGGACAGGAGGTTCTCAAAAAACCCTGCATTGTAAAAACACAAAACTGTTTTCTCATGGTAAGTAACAAACAGAAGATGAACATAAAAAGAGAAACAAATGCTTTGGGCTTATTTATTTATTCATTCATTCTTTCGGAGTTGCTGTTCGGTTTTACAACAAAACTTGCATTTCTTGTAGAAAATCTAAAATACAGTAATTTTTTTTCAATGGCTGAATGAGCTAGATAAATGGTACTCAAGTAGCAGTGTTTGAAGGATCCAAGTAGTTTTCTAAAGTATCTTAATTAATTGGATGTTCACTTTAATAGTGAGGTTTCCTGTTTGTAGGCAGTGCTCTCTAACAAGAACATATATTTGTTACATGATATATATGATTTCAGAAGGCCTGTTTTTAGTCAACATCTATTTTTACTAAACAACTGTTTCAGGTTAACAAACAAGAAGAAATAAATCTGGGTGACAGAAAATACAGCCTTCAGATGAGAAGCATGACAGAAAAGATACAGCAGATTCCAGATCTTTCAAACATATATGGTGTTCCTTTTATCAGTCACTCTACTTACACTCAGATTTTGAATCTAAGAGGTGATGTCTTTCCTTTTATTCCTTTGTTAACAAGAAAGAAAAGTGCTTCTCTACAGAACTGCGATTTGGAAGCTGTTATTCCATGCTTTTTGAGGGCAGTTTTTCCAATTTTGTTTTTGTATCACTTCTCAAGACCAGAAGAGGGGACCGCAGGATGTAGCAAACACTGCAAATCCACTCTTCTTCCCCCCCCAAATGTTTGACACACTGAATATGCATCTTTAGCAACATTCAGTATTTAGATTCTGGATTTAGGAGTTATGATTTCCACCCCCCCGCCCCGCCCTATTTCTTAATGTTTTTGTGATACTACTGCATAAAACTATTTAAGTCCTATTCATGACTTATTTTTTTCTTGAGGCAATCATCATATATTACAATATCTGTTCAGTTCAAATAGGAACAAAACCCAAAATATATAAGGGAAAAAGTGTCTTTTAACTGACAGAGAATGACATGATATTCCACCTGAAAGGCAAAATTAGAATTCTTCTATATTTATTCAGCTTGTTACTAATTGTGAGAAAAACTTGTAAAAGATTTTCCACCGACTTGTACACATGTATGTATGTATATATGTATGTATTTATGTATACGTGTATGTAGCCAAATGTTGTATGTTAGATAGACGCAGTATATGTATTTGCTTGCAAGGCAATCGTGGTAGTTGATTGTCTTCAGCAAGCTATAAATGTCTTACTTTAGCTAAAGTTAAAGGTAAATACATGCATTGGAATGGCGATTTTTTTTTCGTCTAATGCTGTGAGGAAAAAGTAGGCTCATCCTTTTTTTTTGCACATTTTTATTGTTCTGTGTAAATGTAATTTGTTAATCCTGTGAAATTTGTCATAGATAAATTTGCTTGGATTATCTTGTCACCACCGTATCTGCATTCTTTTGTTCATTGCTTATTCATAATTTAACAGTCTGGCAGTGAGCCTTTTTGGGATGCTCACAAAAGATATATGACCTCTACCAGCTGCTACTATAACCTGCAGAATGCACAGCAAGACATTAGAAACGTGAGGATTCCTCTACTGATTAAAGTGCTCTTCATTTAAACAGTCTGTTCATAAGAATCTCAGGAATCTTTGTGGATAGCAGTTTTGATTTTTCTTTTCTCACAAAATTAGTTCTAACATTTTTTTTTTCCCCCGAGTGGGAAAACTAACACTGAATCTTAAGATGGTGGGGCTTTGCTTTCAGCTGGACTAATGGAAATTAAATCTCTCATTATATATGCATATGTATACATAAGTGTGCATGTGCATATACACATTTGCATGTATCTCTACCTATGCACACACATATATATATATATGTATTTCCTGCAGTTTTACAGTGCGAGAAATTAGTGCCCATGTGTGTTATTTCAAAGCTAACTCTTCTAGTAGGGTATTTTTCAGCACATATTATTATCCAGTACTAATTTACAGGAGAGTTGTTTGATTTAACCCTGCTTTAGCCCCAGCATCTTACAGATTGTATTGTGTAAATACTCAATATTATACAGTACACGGAAGATATTAAATAGAATGTTACTTGAAGTGTAACAACATTTTAGATTTTCATTATTCTCCTGACTCAGTTTAGCATATAAATTTTTTCCCCTTTTTACTTTTTTTTTTTTATCTTATCTGCAGATCAGCTTGTGAGTAATGGCTAGTTTTTACCTCCCCTTTGTGCTGGCACATGATTATAGTTCAAAATAATTCATTGCTAATCCATGCAGTATTGGTTCATCTCCATCACTCTGTTTTGTGATTAGAGCCTCAGGCCTGTAAGAACATCCTTCTGCACAGTTTTCTATCCTGATTTTATTTGACTGCCACCCATATTTTAAATAGTTCTGTCATTACTGTTCACCTACCACTCCTTTTGCTTTCTTTCAAAAATGTATCAATTACAAGAAATTAATATTTTTGTGGGGTTATTTTTCAAGGGTTTATGAAAAATATTTGTTTTCCACTGCAGTGGTATATATATATATAGATCTTGGTTCATGTCAGCCAATGATGGAAATCTGACTTGAGTTTCTCATTTTTCCTTAGCAGTCTGAATTTCCTGTGTACTTATTTACATTGGGTGCCTCAAGAAGTCCAGGATCTTAAAAAGAAACGCTGTGTCTTTTTGAAACAGACTGTAGTAGAATAGTAATTACAGTCTTGTCATTTTTAACACAATGTTTCAAACCGAGCTGGTGTAAAATAAAGCTGACGGAGGAACTTTTAAAATATATGGGGCCTGATCCTCCTATGATCACTCTGGTTGAAGTCACTGTTTATTGGGTCAGATATGAACTGATATGATGTTAGAGCTGGGCTTATATGTTATAATGATATTGTACCTTGATCAGATTTAAATTTAATATTTCCAGATTATGAAGCAAATCCATCATTTTATTTCATATCAAATAATGCTAGTTTTATGAGAAGGTCATCTAAAAGATTTTTCAAGACTTTGTTTCAGTATTGAGTAGTCCTGTGTTCCTTTTAATAATTACTTTCATCTCATTGTAGCCGTGTGTTTGAAAGTGTAGGTCAATAAGGATGATCGCATTCAGAATTTCATGATCTGTGTAGTGGAACAAATTGAAAGCAAAGCCTGTATCAATCACTGTGAAGGGAGGGTTAATTGTTACTGCTTCTCAAGCCTCTGGACAGATAAACCAGTAATGAAATACTTATTGCTCTGATATGTGAATGGTTAAGGATGAAACAATGGAAACAGAAGCAGTCTTCAAAGATAACCAAAAAAAGCAAAGAAAAAAGAGTAATCTGGACTAAAGTAAGACACTGTATATGCTGTGTATTAACATTTTAAGAGCAATTCTTTTTCTGTCTAATATAGCCTTCTAGAAGTGATGTAAGACAGCAGGATCTGTTATGTTTCTAAAGCCAGTATAAAATATGGATTTAAAAGCTTTTATTATGCAATAAATTTAAGATGGTTTACATGAAGTCAGAACCTTAGGTAAAAGTATCATTTCTAACATTAAATGTTTTCTATTCTTTTCTTTGTTTTTCGTTTGTGGTACCGTTAAATGTGGGTTTTTTTCCTCTGTCTTTAAAAGCACAGCTGTATTTACTAAATCGAGTATGTTTTGTTTTCTTGTGAAGTCGTTTTAAAGCATTTTGTCTATAGCTAACCAGGACTCTATCGGAGTGTTTAAAGATAGAAGCAGCAAAATAAAAACGAGTGCAAAACCAAATTATGATATTACAGTAAACATTTAACTATTTCTAGAATGTGAACTTAACATTTTAAACATCTGTTAGTTACTTATATGTCGAAATATATGCAAAAATATTTAGCCAAATTGAAGTCTTAGGCCCATGACAATCATCTCAACACAGTGGGTAGTTCTGAAAATTAATGAGAATGATAATACTGTAAAGACTGTTCCAGAGTTTGCCCAAATTCATTATCTAAGACTCTTGTTAAGAACATCTCAAAGAATTTTAACCAGGAAAATATATTAATGGTTCAAAAGCATTTTTCAAAACGGTGATTTATAAAAGTATAATGGAATTATATATGCAAGAGCTATAGTTAGAAACACAAATAACACAGGAGCAGCACATTATGAAGGAACATTTTCCAGTAGCTAGAGTACTTGGCTTTGATTTTGTCCATAGGTGTCAAGCTTTCCTTATTGATTTATATTTTGGGTTAGAGGAAATGAAAAAGTGAAGGCAACGTGGAAAAAAATATATTTTTGACTCCTTGTTAGTTACTTAATGAGGCCTATAGCTGCTTAAAAGCTAAGTAAAGTAATTAATAATTTTAGAACTGGTGTAAACGTCTTTTAGACAATCAAAAAGCACTTTTAGGAGGAAGGGTGATGAGACACATCTTTAGATTTCTCTTCAGAATGTTAAGAATTTCCTGTTGCCTGTTTCCTGATGGGATTGTTGCAGCTGTGTATCATATGGAATGAAAGAGGAACCGAGTGCCTGACTTTGTTTTATGCAAGTCCTTTATTTAAGAAAATGTATGTGTTGATTTTGCTTTTCTTTTAACAGATTGCTGATATGAATGCTATACACGAAATTGTCCAAGTGGGAGCTAATTATAATTAATTTATCTATTTTCTAAGGGACAGAAAATTGAAATAACTGAAGTATATTAGTTAAGAATGCTTTTTTAATTTTTTTTTTCTGGGTGCAAAAAGAAAGCAAAATGCTTGGAAGATGACTACGTCATTTCCGTTTCTGTTTTCAGAAGTCATCTGTGTGAGAAGTGTGTGTGAATATGTGTACATCTATGTGCACAACTGATGCACAATCGTTGGAAAACAAATCAGTTTATAGAGTTTCTTACTCATTTTGGCTGTTGTGCAATCTGTAGCACTTCTACAAAACAGTTTCACAGGAGATCTGAATGCAAAATAGAGAGGAGTGGGAGGACCCAAAATAATTTTTAAACAATAATTTTGATCTAGACTGTCCCACTTCATGGACAGATTCTTTGAAGAGAATTCAGGGTGGGAAATTCTATTAATTCAAATTTTTGGTAATTTCCTTTCATGGTGAAAGAATGCTCGGCAGACGGTGGCTAATGTGGTTAACTGATCTGGGAATGGGTGAGGAAAAGGAGACATAAATCCATAGCAGTGGGGCCATCCTTCCACTTGTAGCCCAGTTCCTGCTAGAGTCAGGAGTTGCGTCTCCTGAAGTTGTGTAATACTCAGTTCCAGTTGGAATTCATACTCCCTCAGTCAGTCTTAACTTCTGCTCAGAAGACTGTACAAGACAATTCAGTTGCTATACAAAAAGCATTGCAATCACGAGTGAAGCAGCTTCTTGCCGTCATAGTATTACCCTGTGCTCCCAAATCAGAAGGAAGCTTGGGCAGTAGGGCTATGGGGATGTTAACAGGCAGAGCAGAGGCATGTGTGATGAGGTAGGGCTATCCCATTGGGTTGCTTTTGAGACTGTCTCTCCATGCAAGGTATGGACTTCTAATTCATTGTAATTCATTATGTGAATTGAGCTTTAAATCTTAAGGTTTGATCCTCTCAACCTGCCAGTCAGCTGTGAAAACAGTTGACCATATCCTGTTCTTTCTTCCCTGCGACTTCTTCGCAAGAGTCCTCTTTCTGCTGTCTTTGGATACTTTGATCACTCCTTCAGTGCATCATTTGGAGGATCTTTCTCATTCATAATCCAGCTTCGTGTGGGAGGTTTGCAACGTGTCGTCTCTCAGCCGCCCCCTTTTTTCCCTTTTTCTGCTCTTCATCTTTGCATAATCTTGTGTGGAAACACAGTTTAAGTATCATCTCTTTGCAGATGATTCATAGGCTCATGGTGTTTCTATCTCAATGAAAATGTAGACTTGCTTCTCTGTCAACTCCTCTTTTATTGCCTAGCTTACACTCCCTTAGTCAAAACAGATCTCCTAGGATTCTTTCCAAGCCCTCCATCTACTTTTTGGGATAGTGGTGCCGTGTTGCCTGCAAGGATAGGTCTGTAATTTGGCAATCTCACTGTTACAGACCTCTCCCTCATAGTTAAGCAATTAAAAAGACAAAGTATTTGTTATTAGTAGGAAAGAAATAGAAAAATAAACAGAAAACATGAACATTGATATAATTATGCCAATCTATATGTGCACAGTGTGTGCAATCTATGTATTGTGTGTATTTTTGTCATCATAATTTCAGAAAGATACTGTAGTTTGAGATAAGGGCATGAAGGCTGATGGTATGTACGGAAGGACTTTTGTCAGAGGAAAAGTTATATCAAGTAAAATACTTCATCTTGGAAAAGAGATGACTGAGGGGAATCAGCTATAACATTCTGCAAAGCCTCGAGAAGGCAATCAGGGAACAATTATTCATTAACTCTGTTTTTATGACAACAATTACACAACATCCTGTGTAATTCTCACAAAACATTTTTTAAAATGTTAACAGGAGCTGGTTTTTTGGTTTTGTTATTTTCATGGCTTTTTTCTGTGCTCCCCCTTTTCCCCCCAACATAACATACTATTGAATAGTGGAATTCCTTGCCGAAGGATGTTTTAGAGATCAAAATGTGAACTAGTTCAAAAATGGATCAGGTGTTACTCTGTTACGTCCCTGAGGCGCTGTTGAACGTGATGGTGATGATGCAACTCAACTTCGGGAAGTTTTTACGCAGCTGACTGCTGGATGCTGACATAGGATATTAGGAAAAGGATCGATCTTTCCGCGCTCTTTTACTTTTACTGACCTAGTATATCTGTTTTGTTCTTAAGTTCTTTGCATTCAGATTGCATTGAAGTCTTGCAAGCTTTTTCTGCCTAACATCCTTGCGGTATGTGTTTTCCTGCCTGCTCTTCAGTTAAATGCTCATCCTCACTACCATTGAGGATTATTCTTTTTCCAGTGGTATGTGTCTGGAATCCTCTTAGAGAGATCATTTTCAGAGTGACAGGCTGTCACTCTGACCGTGTCTTTTTATATCCCCACTGGTCTCCCTTCTCTGGTGCATGAAATATTAGTAACTTGCCCTGTTTCAAGCCCTTCTTCACCCAGCTGTATCTTACCATTTCTCTTTGCCAGGGTTTTCCTTCAAGTTATAACACCAGCCCTGCTGTCCATTTACTGTATTTGCAAAAACTTATTTATTTGATACCTTATGCTTGGACTAGTCCTCCTTCATAACCTCGCCTTTAAGTTCATCTCTTTATCCAAGATGTTCCGTACCTGAAACGCCTACAAAAGCACGACACCATCAAGTTACTTCTAAGAAGGTATCACTTCTTGTGATGCTGGCTGGTGTTGCCTTGTTACTTCTAAGTAGTTTTCTACCTCTTTTCTGATACTTGCACTGTAAGATTTTGGGGTCTAGGAACAAGGTTTTTGTCCTTTTTCACTTTGTTACCTAGTGGATGTGTTAGTACTGCAGCTGCTGTTGCTAATCTGAATATTTTTGTCAATAAAGAAACATAGAAAGTCATGTATTACCAGCCTTTACTTTTCTGTGTGCTTGGCTGATCTGGGGTGCTGAGTGCCTGTAGGAGGAAGACATATCTTCTAAGTGTGTTGGAGTGTGAAAAGCTTTTATGAAATTCAGAGGAGATGGGACAAATGGATGGCTGAGAAATCCACTGAATGTTACAATAGGTGTCTATCTGAGGAAGTGCCTGCACTGGAAGTCACTGGAGACTATGGGTACATATCATATATGCTATCAATTTTGTTGTTTCTTGCAACTGCTTTTGGAAATTGTTGGAGATGGGATGGAGGAAACACTGGTCTGACTCGGTACACCTGTTCTAACATTGCTGTGTAGGATGTTTCTGGAAGCTGTAGCAAATCTCTTTGGTAATTCTCTCTCCCTTCGATAGCTGTTGGAGAAAATGGTCTCAGCTAAGTAGTTTTGGCTAGTGTTATTTTCAGCACGTTTCATGAATGGAGATGAGAATTGTCACAGCTTAATTACACTGCTCCATAATGTATTTTTGTCTCACATTGATATGACTAAGAAAGACCTTACTAGGACTGTATGGACAGGGCGTCATACTGTATGATGCCTTGAAAAAAGAAGAGCCCCTGCTTTGAAAAGTTTGTAATTTTAATTGCCATTTATTTTTCATTTGTCGGAAAGGGTTTTCTGTAACATAGTAGTTAATTTTACACTCATATTTGAAGTTTGATTTTTTACTATCGAGCAAAGTGCATATTAAACAGGCTGAATTCAGCAAAATTAAATGCTTAGGTATTCTTTTGCTTAGTGAAACCCCAATGGCATAAAATTAATTGTGGTGATGACTTGAACATTTCAATGAACGCATATGAACATCAATATGTGTTATACTTTTAAATTGGGATGCAGTACTTTTTTTCTACATGATAACAGTAAACAAAACCAACTAGTAGTGATCAGGACATTGGTTTAAAGAGCATAGAGTTGAAATATATATTGATAACTGTCATGGGCTAGAGCTGGGTTGGACACTAGACAAATGACAGCTGCTCTCTGTTGACCCCTCTCCCCTCCCAAAAGGGAAGAGAAAGGGAGTCAGAGAGAAATACTTATGGCTTAGAAAAGAATAAAAAACCTGCCTTAATGAAAATAATAGCAATAGAATGAAATATATACAAATACATACAATACTGAACCCAGCCCCCTGATGGCAATCACATCACCTCACCAGTGATGCTGTGGGCAGACATTGGGAAGTCCCACACTGGTCTCAGCAGCAGACGGGAACCAGATTCAGGAGCTGGATTCTGGAGCTGGTTTCACGAATGTATAGACTGGGATCGAAGGCAGGATGGACAGAGTCCTCCTTGTATGCCAGCCATTGAAGAAGAGAACTTGACCCTTGTGATCCCTCAGCTTTTTACTGAATGTGATGTCTATGGGATGGAACACCTTGTCGGTCACTTTAGGGTCACCTGTCCTGTCTACTCCTCCCTGCAAGCGTGACCTCTTGCTTCATGGCACCCCACCGTGGCACACAGGATTTAACAGTGACCTTGGTCTGCACAGGAGCAAGTATAAGCAAGGGCCTTTCTGCATCCCAGTCCCTGGTAGTAACTGTAAACATCAAGTGCTATTGCTTCTAGAAGCAGACACTGTCTGCAGAAACATGCTGTTAACTTCAGACAGTGCAGTTAGTGAGAAGAGACTGAGCTGAAAAGTAAAATCACTGAACAGAATCAGTTCTGTCCTAGCTCAAACCAGGACAATAACTTTTGTCAAGGGTATATCCCCATGTAATTCCTTTTTTGTGTTATTCTTAGAGAAAGAACTGATTCATAACTGTTTTCATAAATATGTAAGTTTGCATACTAGCAGAGATAGGTTATCAGGTGTGTAAATTTAATTAAATGTATACTGAAGTATTTGAAGTCACATTTTGCTGTTTTATCAGTGTAGATTTGGCACTATTAGAAAGGCTTCAGATTTAATGCAGTAGCAACAAGTATACAGTTTGCTCTTCCTAAGTTCCTCTAGCCTATGTTTATCTGTTTAAAGAAGTGTAGGAGAAAAAGGAATTGATTGTGAAATGCTGTTCTTCAGAAGATTGGTATCCTTACCTGAGTGGAGATCTGATAATCAGGTCTTGAATCAGGAGGAGAGATTTGGAAAGTCCCATGAGGGGAAATTGAAACTTTGATGGCCATTCATGATGCAGGGATGTTTTACATCACATTGACGGTATGGAAATGCACAAAAATAAAGTTGAGTGGATGACTAATTTTTAACAGCTGCTTCCAAACATTGAAAAAGTGTTCCTCTGAATGTCCAGCACTTCAAAGCCAGAGTTCTCAATCAGTGTTGCAGCTCGTGTTGATGCCTATTATTGACCTGGAAACTTTATTACTACAGGAAAAGAAATCCGTGTTCTGTGGGAGCAACAAGCTGCTGAAGAAATGTTTACTGCTTAAATGGGCACAGCATAATGTCTCTAACATTATTTGTAAGGGGATCATTTTGATCTTGAAGTGGATCGTAAAGGATTACACTGGCTGCAGAGCATGGAAGACCACTACTCATATAATTAGGTGGTGTTTCACTCTGCGGTCACATGATTTCACCGGTCAGTGTAAAACATGTTACAACGCTTGCATGTCTGGTTCTTGTTTCTGCCCTTACAGTTGAAGCACTGCGCTTGTCTATGGGAGGGCAGGGGGCTGAAAAGAAGGAAATTCTCAATGAAAGCTGACCTTGGTGAATAAGGAAATGTCTTCATGGAGAAGATCAATGTTTACTAAGGGACTAGACTACTTCATTTGTGGAGCAGAGGATCCCAAATGGCATCCCCGAGGTGAAGAGTTACTTTCTTCTAAGTCAAAGTGTTACGGGGTATCAGAGTTGTACAGAGCTGCACACCTTTTTCTAAGAAAGACCACATCAGAAGGACTGAAAATTTTTTCCTGTAACCTAATGGCTGGATTGAGTGTAGAGAGTGAAGATCGTTTGATCCACAGAAGGGGAAAAAGGAATGTTAGTCAGTTGGGGCAGCATTTTGTCTGCAAAACTTTTTAGCCTCTGGGTAGAATTATTTGGGACTGTATATGGTGTGGACATTTCTCCTTGTTTCTCCTCTTGATCATGTGAGCAAAATACATCCAATGTACCATGGCAAAGGAGTTTCTGTCCATGCACTGAGAGTGCACCTGTGCTTCAGGTCACAGCTCAGAGGCTGTGCGCCTGTCTCTTCAGAGTGACAAGATGGGGCACCTTAAGGGACCAGTGTGGGGGTCTCTTCTTGCACTCCGTGTTCTTAAGGAACCCCAGACATGGACAAGGATAAGGTCGTAGGTCAATTGAATGATTCAGTGAACAGGTATTTTTAACTGATTCCCTTAGTCAGGGACTAGTGATGGTGAAGTCAATGGCAATATTCCTACAGACCTCAATAGGGTCAGATTTTATTATTCTTTCACTGATAAACGGAAACATTGGACAGGGGAGGTAGGTTTAATTTAATAGCAATAATAATAATGATTACTATTACTACTACTACTAATTGGACATGCTAGGAGTTGTTGATCTTTACACTTCCTATTGGAAACTATGTGCCGTAGCTGCAAGCAGTGGCACAGGGTTCGTTAAACTGAGGCCTTTAGCAATGGAATAGGTATTTTGAAAAATCTTGGACCAGATGTAGAGAACACCAAAACTGCTTTATAGTATTTAAATATGTGGAAGTTTCAAGCTGCTGGAAACTTTCTGCAAGAAACAGTAGATTCATCATTAAAATGGCACTGCACAAATTGCTTAATAAAGTGCTAATAAGATATTAAAAAGTGTGTCTTGTGGTAATACCTAAGATAGACCTCTCTTAATGAGATTGCTTTAAGATCAAATATTGACAGATATGTTTTTAACAGTGTTTGAAATTATGTCAAACTTGAAATTTCTTGTCCCTGAAGAGCTCTTAAAAACTTTTTTTTCTAGCAAACCCCTTGTTCGTATAAAGTAATGGATTCTGAGAGATAAAATTTGAGTATTTAATCAAGAGAAAATCTAATTTTTGCATAGGGCAAGCAGCTTTAAAACCATAGAATTTTGAATGCTTATTATTGAGTTTTTACCTCCATGGGGTAATTCAGTAAAAAAAAAATGAATTGCCACTGTACATTTCTCCACATCAGATTTTGTAAGATAGTGTGGTCAGCTGCTTTGCTGACACAGGAATGTGTTAATTGATTTTTGTTATTTGAGTTCTGATTGAACTATGGATCATTATTTGTCCATAGAGAGAGCAAACAATTAATCAAGAAAATGTAGTGCTGAAATAAGAGAGTTAACTTTTGGTAAAGTAATACCACTTGCGTAGAACTGAGCTAGAAAAGTAATGAGAAAAAGATAAAGTTATCAACTCTTGATCAAAGATTATCTATAAAAAAATAGTTCACGGCTGCCTCTTTACAATGTGAAGGTGATGAAATTTATGAAGCAGACTGAAGGTCTACGTTGAGGAAAATGTGGCTATAACATATGTAACAAAATCTCAACGCTTGTTTTGTGTTTAGTGCAAGGTTTTAAATTTCTGTAAAAACTTGCAACTCAGATCTGTGTTTTCACATATTCAGATTTTCTGGTTAAGACTAAATAAGTTAAGGTGAATAAATAAATATAGATATTATACATACAATAGATACATGCATAAATAAAAGAGGTACTTGAGTAAAAAATGCCACTATTAACAACAGAAAAAAAAAAAAAAAGTGGTAGCAAGTCCATTGCAAATAATTCCCTTCCCAGGAAGCACGAAACTTCTCTTCAAGGGTGGGACTCTGAGTGGGGAAGGGCTGTGTGGTGGAATATGCTCGAATGGAGTTGCTGGTATTTGCACTTTTCTTATCAGAAGGGTGTTCAGTACTGCCGTGGTGATGAGTTCACTGCTGTATGATGTACAGTAATTTGGCAGAAGAGTTTTCTACAGGTAAATTAATATAAATCAGCCGTGTATGTTTTTTGAGAATGTAACTGTGCAGTGGAAATATACTAAAGCTTTTTAAAGCTCTCAGTGGAAAATATTACTTTAAACATTAGAAGAAGAAAGTTCAGGATGTCTGTTGATGGGCAGCATTTTGCTTGTGCAGAAATAAATAGATTCCTGCAGTTAAGTCAGCTAATTTGTCTGTACTGATTAAAAGGGTGGAAATAATTAAGTTGATTTTATAAAAAAACAGGGTAACGTTTTAACAATTATCGTAGACATCGAAATTAGCTCCTGGAATATTTTCATTTCTTATCTGTAATAGTATCTAAAAAAATCCAATGGCAGTTCTAATGTAAATGAGGTCAAATACTCAGTGTCAGAGAAGGAGTTTATATATATTCACGAAAATAATTGGAGTAGGAAGGCCAGCTTGTCAGACGTACTAAGAATCCTTACAAACCATGGGGTTTGAGGGAAAATCTGTGCGACTCAACTAATCTCGTGCATAGATCAAAATCCAAGCCTATCCAGAGTGATTTGATTTGATCCGCTGATATTAAAATGTTGAAGAGAGCAGCAGTATCTAGTGTTCTTCCATTTAAAGTGGATTCAGTAGTAACAACAATGTCAAAATGATTGAAATTTGCATTTTCCAGGCTTTAGAATCATATTGGGAATATCAGTGGGGATTAGTTGTGAGCTCTCTTTTCTCTGATATAAAGTACTCAGAAAAAAAAGGTGTAAACTGTGAGTAATTTTTTGCCATTCGTTATATCCAAACAATTCCACTGGTGTTAATGAAGTTGCAGAGCATAATTGAAAACAGAAATGGGCTCTCTGCTATTGAACTTTAATATACATTCTGAAAATGTTTTCTAGGAAAAATAAATTAGTTCTACCAATAATTCAAGAAAAAGATGGGATTTGCTTAGCTTTAGGTTACAGTCTTGATGGGGTGAACACTTTTTTGCCTTAAAAGTTTCGTGATTATTGGATTAATACACTGGTGTTGATTTTCAGTTTATCAGTGAGATGCCCCCAAGAAGAAGTGAAATTGAAAAAAATTGATTAATTGCTGCTTATAATTAAACACATAGAAATTAAAAAAAGTTAGTATTGATATTTTATTTTATTTTAATGCTGGACTCCTTGGAGACAAGATTAATTGAAAGGAGAGAGAAAAGCAAGCCCTTAAGGCTGGATAATGTATTGCTTTTAATTTCTCTTGCTGGTATAAACAAAGCAAATGGTAAAGTTGCCCAAGAAATTGAAACTTGGATTTGTGTATGTGAAAATCTTCAGTTAGTCCTCGTAAATTATATTAAAATTGCTAAATTAAGAGAACTGCTACTTTAAAGCAAACAAATAAACAATGTTCTCTATTGAAGTATTATTCGATGTTGCAGGGTAATATTTTCAAAACAACCGAAGTGATTCAGGACCTTAAGTTTCATTTTCAGATACGATTTGCCTACACAAAGTTTAATCGCATTGAAAAGCACAAAGATGTGTGGGTTCTTATGGACCTATTTTGAAAAATGGGACTGTGGTCTCCCAATCACTACAATTTTTTAAATTGTTGCTCACTAGCAATAGAATATCATTTGGGTTACGGTTTGCATACGAAAAAACATTGGTAACTCAGAGCCTCATCCACTTTTCAGTAGAAGTTTGTTGGGTTCTTTATTTTTGCCAGAAAGGGAAAATTTTGAAAGAAACAGTTAAATTCTTTGAAGATGTGAAAAAGCCCGATCCCACTGCTGTAGCTAGTGACGGGTGTCAAGATTTGACATACCAACATTTAAAGCCTAATAACAATATATGCAATATGCAGATACTTCAGGTTGAATTTTAAAGCCAGTTCTGTATTACCAAGTTTTTAAGACAAAATAACACTCAACATAAACCAGTTGTCTGCTAAGTGCGTGCTGATGCCACAAAGAGGATTGTACACTTTCTGTTCCTGTTGTAGAATGTGTGGCCCAGACTGTCAGATCGTTTCTCCTTCTGATGTAACAACTAAGCACAGGGTTCCTACCCAGCGAAATATTTTCAGGATCACTCATATATTTAATGAATGAGCGCTCAGTGGCAACATCTGGTATGCCAGAACATTAAGTTATCCAAAGAACAGAGCATCCATTTTGTATTTATTTAAAATTTAAATAAACAAAACTAGACGAACTATGACATGAATGCAGTGCTATAAAATGTAGAAAAGTCAGGCCTGGGATATAACTTAGCATTAAATATTTTCCTTAATTTAAGGAATTTGTATAGATGTGTTTGTCTTGTAATGGTGACCTATTTTATCCTCGCCATTCAGAAGCAAGCAGGCAGAAGGCTCTATTTTAGAATTTTTACATCACCATCCAGCCTTTTCTTTCTATTACTTTAGGTGCATGGCACAAGTTTATTTTTGCTTGTGGCTAGGGAAGTTACTGAACGCCTCCCCAGAAAGCTGGCCGTCCTCTGAGTCGATTGAGACGCTCTGTTCTGCCAGCTCCTAGGGTCAGGGAATGGCTCTGCTGGCAGGAGCACCTGGCATTTGTCGTGGAGGACATACCCCTACGGTGTCAGGCCGTGCCGTGATTGCTTTAAGTACTTCGATTAACGTATACCAAAACAGGGAGAAAGAATGAATCCCTGACAAGCAGTGTAGTGTTCCCAGAGCTTTGTGAAGCTACGCTAAAAATTACTGAAGAGGTGGGTTTTCTTCTGTCATGATAGAGGTACAATAATTCCATACTTGTACATTTCTAATTGAATTTTACTTTGTATTGTATCTTGGAGCATCATTCCTGACCGGTTCAGGCCCGTTTCAAAGCTCAAGGAGGTCAATCAATGGAAAGACTCTGATTTCAAGTAGTTTTGGATGATACTCTTAGTCTAACTTTCTTAAAAACTCTTCTTCAGTTTCTTTGATGTTTTTAATACTAACTAGGCTTGAAGAATAATAAAATCAATACATTTTGCTTCATTTTTTTGTCTGATATCAGGGTAGTCACTGCACCTACTGGATAGAGCCTGTGAAATGAAAGAAAATGGAGACATCGAGAGTAATGGCTAAATGTTAGGGCAGCAAGATACTTTTTACATCCTAGACATAAGAAAAACTGTAAAAAAGTGGACTATCAGATAGGCTGGCAAGTATTTTTGTAGGAATTTCCAAACCTGCTGTCCAGGTCAAAAAATTATTAACTCACGTTGACTGAAGAGTTTTGGGTTTTAAAAAAGCTTTTACTTTTAAAGAAGAAAGAAAATGGAATTGTTCTAATCCTTAAGTATCCAGCTGATAGCTAGTTATTTGTTTGGTCCATCCCATAATACTGCCATTAATTGCTGTGAATTTCACAAAGGGTGTCCATGCTTCACAGGTTTAAGTACCTTTCATTGCTGTGTCTTGGGCTCTCAGTCCCCTGTCAGTAAGTTTTTTCCTATTTCTGTGGAACAGGAACACATTGCCACAGGCACTATGCACACAGCTAGAGAAGATTTTCATTATGAATCTCTTAACAGCGAGGCTACATGAGGCAATATTGCTCTGCCATTACCCTCTCTGTCCCTTCATCGTTTCTTTTGATTTGTGCAAAAGATACAGGAATTCCCCAAACACCATCGTATTCATTAGGGTCACTTTTATATTTTAATCTCTCTGTGAGAGAGGAAAAAGCTGGTGCTTATTTTTGTCTTGACATCAGTAGGTAGAGCCAGATGATTAGCTGACGTTAAGTGCTGTGGCTCCATTGGCTCCTGTGCTGGGTTGTCAGTTTACACAGGCTGAGTATCTGGCTGAGTATGTGCAGTGCAGCTAGGAAATCCCATCAAAAGTCATTCCAACTTTCCTCTTCTGCTTTTTCTATTATTTTCTAACCATTTGCACACATGTGTTCATGCCTTAGGTGTAAAAAACTTTACTTAGTGTGGGTACTGGAGCCCAAATTTTGTACAATGTTTTGATATTAGTCACCAAAATAAGTCAGCACTAATAGGATGCTCAGGTCCTTTTAGAAGCTGGCCACTTATATTTAGGACATCGGATTGTTTTTCATCATTTGGGACCTATCATAGGGGAAATCAATAAAAGACTATTCTTTGGTTTCAATGAAAGCTACGTAACGCTGCCATTCCTGTCATGCCAAATTATAGGTCTGTTATATACATTCCCATAGAAGTACGTAAGCCTTGAAAACATGGAATTTCTGTTCCTGACATATGATAAATGTTTGGTATGTAGTAAAATATAGAGAGTGTTGTATCAATGGACAGTACGCCTTGAACTCTTAGCCCTTTTCCTTACTTTTCTTTGTTATTTTCGTAAACACCCGTGGTGCTCTGGGGAAAGCCTGTTTTCTATCTGTATGGCCTTTAGCTAAGAGTAGAGTTTGCGCAAAATTCTCTTCACTTTAGCTCTGTTGCCAAATAGCTACAAATCCTGAGTAAGCATATTTCATTGTTAACATTAGTTATTAAAAATGTTATAATTTGGTAGTGGTGTAAAATTTGATGGTTCCAAAAGACTCCGGGGTGTTGAGGTTTTTCTTTGGACTGCTATTTACCAAAACTGTGTTGGAGAAAATCCATACAATCTCTCCTTTCTCTTGATATGTAAACAATGTATTACACACAGGCGCACATACACAAATATTTGAGCCGTAAAAGAAATAAAAGTGATGTTTTAATTCAAGTGTTTTCATAAGTGAGCTTCACGCATATTAGCTGGAATATGTTAATCACTATTTTTGATCTCTTTGCTTTAGAAGAGTTAGACAGATTTGTTGAAACTTTCAGAAAACTGGTCGTATCTAAGTTGGTCTAAGGAAGATCATAAATATGGTTTCACCTTGTCTTAAAAAAAGCTCCAGTATTTCCTAGGAGGATGAGGAGTAGAAAGAGCCAGCCAGAACACCATGGGAGCATATATGTCATGCCTTCAGAGCCTCAGTGATGCCACTATATTCTGACTTTGGTGTTTTGTTCTTTGTGTACTCTTGTCCAAGGGCAGTTACAAGTAGGCAGAAAAAGAGGTAACTGAGAAATCGACCGATTGTTTCCTTTTTAATGAAGAAGTTAAAAATAATTAATTCTAAAAGTGGATCACTTGGAAAACAACAAGGTTGCTGTTACTGAAAAATAGCAATGGTTAAACTTAGATTATAAGTGAAATTCTTGTTAGTCTCAGAAGTAACAAGGTTGTCCTTATCATTGTTGGATCTTTGGGAGAAAAAGGGATGTTATTTTGGTTTGTTTTGCTTCCTTTGTCTTCCCACATTGTAAGCCCCTGACTGGAATTGACCATTATATGTCTCTTTATTGCCAGCACACTGAAGCCTAGAGCTTGATTAGTCTTCAGGTACTCCTGGATTATAAATTGTTGGTAAAATAGTAATAAAAGGAAACCAAACTTATGAATGTCTGGCTCTAAATTGATGTCTAAATTCAGATAGAATGAGTTTTTCATTTTAAAGTTACAGGGTGTTGACTGGTTTGGCAGAAATTTTGCTAGGAAGTGGTTTTGGATTTTGGTTTACTGCTATGGGAGTCGCTAGGAATTGGAACTGGGCGTTCCTTGAAATGCAAATTTTTGCCAGGGTTTTTTGAGCATGGCCATGGAAACCCAGGAGGCTTAGGTACTCATTGGCATTTCCCACTCTTTTTTGTGGAACTCTGTAATTAAGGGTCCATCAGTCTGGAGTGGCTGATTGGAGAAACAGAGGGTTCTTTCTTAAGTAGAAATATGCTTCTTCTGACTCAGATCTACCCTCTGAATCTCATTCTGAGTTGTCTGGAGTGTCGAGTTTAGTTAATTGTATATTCCTGGTGAGTAGGAAAACTGGAAAAAACTCTTGCTTTTGGTTTGTTGTTTTGCATTTTCTGAGGCTTGGATCGTTTTGTCTTGAACTCCAAGAAGGCTGTTGTGAAAGTTGAATCGGTAGCTTGAAAAATGTGGGTTATTATTGACTGGCAGGATTGGGTTCAGCATAAACAATTGGTCTGGCGGGAAGAACTGACTCACAGAAACCAAATTTACAGGTTAAAAAAAGACAACAAACATTGTGTGGATTTGATTGAGTTTTACCTCTGTTAAAATATAATGAAGAGCTGCATGTTAAATTTTCTATAGTGTCATGAATTATAATACTGTATCCAGTGTCATTAAATTGTAGTTTTTTGTTTCTTGTCAGCTACAACAATTTCAGGAGAGCACAATCCGTGTGAAAGTATGAATAAAATTCAGGGAGTAGCATCAAGGACTTCTGAGCTCAGGAAACTGAGTTTGGCAGTGCTAATTTGTATTAAAGTTGTTGTTGCATGACAGCAGGAAAAAGATTTAATGCTTGCCACCTGAATCAAGCCATGGAACATTGGTTTCTATAACTGCCATGAATTTGAATCAAGGCCAATATCTCTAAATTTGAAATAAACTGATACTCTGTCTTGAAAGAAGATACAGGCCACTTATGTTGCAGAAGGTATTTAGAAAATGTATTTCAGTTTAATTTTTAGCAGTATATATCTTTCAAAATTTTAGGCACTTTAACACTGGCCTTTTTGGCTTTTTCTATATTCCAGCAAGTTGCAGCCTTTCAGTCATTTATTTAGCAACATCCACTCTTGAACTAATGTTGATTTGCACAAGACCACAGATGCTGTTTTTACTCCCTCTACCACTATGCAGCCGTTTACCTTAATCTGAAAGTCATTTTTCTTTTGTATATAACTGCATTAATGGAGAAAATCAGATTTCAAGCTGAGTGGTCACACTATGAAGGTTTAAAGTCAGCAGATGCAAAGCTTGTACCATGAGCCTAGTGTAACAATGTTGCCTTTACAATAGTGTGATGACACCTTTCTTTCTAAAGGATCACCAAATGCTTTACAACAAGCAGGTCAAATCTAGGATTTCTTTGCTTCTCTTCAGAAAACAGGCAAGAACTATATGAAATTCTTTCCTGTATCTGGACTGGCTTTCAATCTCTGTATAAATGCCATACATTTACCCACAGAGATTATTTATCACTGTGAGAGGGATAATTTGAATATTTGCATAGTATCAAGGAATAATGAAACAGAACACCTCATTCCTGAATATAAATTAAATTTCAAACATCCTTCCATGGCTGAGTGCACAAGATCATGTGAAGTTTCAGGACTGGAGGTGTGAGGACTAAGGAGCAACACTTGAACCCAGCTGCTTGCTTTCTGCAAGTGCCCTCTTATAAGTAGTTTCTCTTTTTCACTGGGTACAGAAGGTTCCGATAATCCATTAAGTGGGAATAACTTAATCCACCATCTAGATTGAAATGTAGCAGCTGTTTCATAGAGTACAGGAGCAATACACAAAACTGTTGTGATGGAAGGGGGAAAAGATACAGTATGCATCTGGAAGTGCCCAGGAAATTTGCAGAGGTAGAAGTCAGCTATTCCACTAAAATTATTTGATGTCTTTGTTGTCATATAACATACTTTCTGGGGTTGTCTTTCATGTCCCTGATGGAGCCCTGAGGATATACTCCATTTCAACCCTGTTTTTAACCTCTTGCTATGCTCAAAGACACAGCCTCCTTGGTGAGGAGGATGGGATTCTCTTCAGAGCCTATCAGTGCTGCTCCTTAATCGGCTGAAGTGGTGGCTGCATGATAACAAGAGGTGCTAGTCTCACCCCAGGTTGTGCCAGCGTGGGAAGCTGTAGAGAGGCTGGAAATTTAACTCAGATCTGTGGCATGGTAATACAGAGCGTTACCTTTAGGCTAGCAGGCCTAGCTACAGTCCATAGTGGAAATTTAAAGTGACTTTAAAAAATGCATTCAATTTGAAATGCCCCAAGGTTCCCAACATTTGTGAAGCTGCATCTCTTTCAAAATATTATGAGCGACATTGAATTTTTGCTTTTGGTGGATACGTTATAAATATGAAGAATGCCAAACTGTTGGGGTAACTGGTTGTAAAAGAATATAAAGGAAAACTTGCACTGTCAAGTGTTACTGCTGTCATTTAAGTGGCTACGTAGCATTAAGTCTGGGACAACTGCTATTATTAAGACTTCATAAAAAAAGGTTACATGGTCCATAATTTACGCATTCTTTCTTTTTTTTTTAAAGGGTGTGGGAGGTAAACTTCCTTTCCAACATTGTCTTTTCAGTGGCCATGAAAGCTGTTCTGCAGTATTTTTCGGTTACATGTCTCTCAGTCTATTAGTCTTTCTTTCCTTTACATGCTTATTGCCTTTTGTGTATAGTGAATTCTAGTGAATCATAACACTTAAAATGGTATATAGTATATCTAACCAAAACATATACATACACAATATTATTGCATAACTTACATGTGTACTCCCTTCTAGTATCAAATGTTTGTACTACACAATGCATTTAAATTTTGAGGGAAAATAATAAATTTCAGATAGCTGAATATCTAGAAGACGAAACAGTCTATTTTTTAAAATTTTGTTTGGGTTTTTTCCTCCACAGCAACTCAAAAACAATGGCCAAGAAACATGCAGAAACACTGCCCTATTTTGCCTTCATCTGTTTGGCAGCTGATAATCTTTCTTTTCACATTTCAAATCCTTGGTTTTGGTCTGCTTCTCTGAAATACTTTGACATTATTTCCTTCAAAAGCAGTCCCTTTTTTCCCTTTTTATACTTTAGTGCCCTTTAATAAGCATATGGCACAGTGCTTGTGGGGGACGATGGGCTAACACTGTGCCTTCAGTGCAATGCTTTCTTAACGCCAAGACTATTCTTCAAAAATCTATTATCATAAAGCAGCTGATTTTCTTTCCTGGGATAATTTAATTTATTTTGTAGAGTCAAAGGGGAGAAGGAGTAAGTGAAAAGGTTCTTCTCTTGACTGCCAGTGCCACAAGCTGGAAGTCTAGCGATGTTCTTTCTGGTTCATGGATTGCCAACAATGAAGACTCCACAGCTGGAACTTAGCTACCAATTCTGCTGTTGCACGAGCCAGAACAGAATCCAGGGTGCTCTTCCACAGCTGTGCTGACTCTGTAAAAGAAAAATAAAAAGTAGAAAAACATTTTTTCCCATTAAAACAACCATGATTACTCTCAGAGAATGTAAACATTAAAGAAATCTATTAATATTTTTCAGTTGCATCTCTTCCTGTCATTACTGCATTTGGAGAACTGGACTGAAGTTATCTCCATGTCTGTATTTACAGAACACAGAAGTTTGTATACGTTCTTTGTTGTTACTTGCAGTTGCGGCAACTGTTGGAACTTCACAGCTCTGAACATCTATCTACGTGTATGTTGTACACATTTCTGTACTGACAGCCTTTGACACTTCCTCTAGTCCAATGATGTCTTTGTTAAGGCTGCGTTCAGCATTCTGAGTACATAACCTGCTTTAAAACAAATAACATTTTGAAAAGTACTTGCAAACTGCTTTCTTTTCCTCCTCCAAATATAGCAAACCTCTTTTTTTGTCTCTCCCAGAGTTAAAATTTTCTGACACCCAAAATGGCAAGAACGAGCCTTTGGCTAATTATAGCTCTTCGGTACGGAAAGATGCCACAGTTCTAAAGTTCAATGTCTTGAAGCTCTTCAGGACTACACTCAAAATATTCAATACTGTTGGAAAAGAAGTTAAATTTAGAGGTTTTCGTTTTGGTTTTGTTTTGTTTTTATGGGTGGAATGATCTAAAATATATGTCCAATTTTTTTTTAAACTTTCCAATATTTTCAAAATTATTTTTGTGCAATACAGTATAATTTCATGTCGAAAAATACCGGAGCTTGGTGGAATGCTCTAGTAGTATAGTATCTTGTGGTATGAAAGTTGTATTAATTATGATTCCATCAATTATGTTGTGATAACTCCCAAGCTTTGCTTCTTGTAAGAGGAATTCTTGTTCCCAAATCATGCTGGTGATACTTTTAAGCCATTTTACTGTATTATACCTTCCCTTTATATCCACACCTGTGAGATAGCCCAGGTAGTAAAGATAGATTCACATTCTGCGTAGTTTCACACAATGATAATTCAGAGTACTTGCAGAAACGAATGTATTTATTCTGTTGAGAACTTTTTGTGTTTCCTGTCTTCCATAGTTGATTTTTCCCTTTCCTGCATTTCCTTTGGAGTGAGGATACATAATAACCACAGCAAAACATACCACATTTGGTAACAGCGCTGTATGCCAGCCTTGACCAGGCTGTAGTGTGGAAATACAGATCTTTGGGGTAGATAAGATTTCATTTTTGTAAGGTGCAAAAGTGAATTTATCTTTTGCACCTTGGCCAAATAGTGGACTTCTCTGTGATGTAACCTGTTACGTTGGAGAAGCTTTTCTGTGTAGCTGCCCTGCGGTGCTGAAAGTAAGTTATGAATGCTGTACTGTTTAAGAGCAGAAAGGTTTGCCTGGAAGAGAGCGGTGTGCCTGGGCCCCCTGCTATTGAGAAGATGCCAGTCAGAAATGAAAACGTCTTTCATGAAACTATAGCGAACTTCCCTGTGATACAGTACAATAATGCAAGGAATTTTTAGTCAAAACCTGTAAAAAAAAAAGTACACTACCTTGGAAATGGCAAAGAAGTACTTGTTTATAAGGGACTATTTTAAGAGGTCACTGCCAAAAATATGTGCGGTTTTGACACAGTTTTAGAAGTGACAGGGTTGAGGAGTTTCAGCCATTCCCTCCCTGCCTCCAACCCCCCCTTTGAGATCTCCAGTTTCTTTTGCCTTTTGGTTACAACTACAAAAGATGTCTTCTGAGAAAAATGCTTTCTGCATGACATCAGAATAAAGGAATGTTCCACACTATTCAGCATGCTTAAAAGTATTGGTTGACTGAAATAACATTACATTTGAAATGAATGCTGAACAGAAGGCCAGTTAAGGGAGAAAACAGAGCAGATCATGTTTTTGCGAACTTTTATCTTTAAGAAACATGGATTTATTGGGCTTTGAAGAAATGTTTTCTTTAAAATAATAAAATTATGCTGTGTGTAAGAGCACAGTAAAATAAAGAGAACTGCTGTTTTGTCATGTACTAGAATGCATGTAGTCACAGGTGAAGACTGGAACATTTGGAATCAGAACATAAAAATACATATAGAAGAGTTAAGACATTACAATAGATAGGAAAAACCTGTAGGAAACGTTTTTGCTTTTTCTAAAAAGTCTCGGATTTTTTCATCGTCAATTGTTACTTTTTATTTTGTGTGACTTCAAATAATTCTTCATATATTTTTAATAATGAAAGCTCATTATTCTCACAACTCATGCATTTATGAAAGTGTTTCTTTTTCTTGAGCAATAACAAATACTTTATCGCTTGGACACTGATGATTGTTCTTTGCCTACTGTAATTTTCGTTGGCACTTGGGATAGTCAAAGAAAGAATTGGAAGAGTGTTAAAAATAGCAAGAGAAAAAGGTAAAGCTTAAGCAAATATCTTCTAAAGAAAGTATAGATCATAAACAGTAGTGATACTAGTAACTGTTTTGAATTAAGAGTTGTATCAGTTATAAATGTAGGGACCTCATTGTCCAGAATGATGAAAATGTTAATTTAATTACTGCTTGTAGTGTTAATGAATAATTATTCATGACAGATCAATGAATCTCCTTATCACAGAGAAAAGGAGGCTTAGGGTGCACTTCAATTCATTGGTGAGAAAACTTAAGTTTACCTGATCAGATAGTGAGCACTTTTGTATCAAACCAATGGTGCATTGTCCTGAAAATTGACATGAATTTGTAGGGCAGACTAGAGATCCGTGGCCTTGAGAGTGTGTGGTGGTAGGAATTTCACAAATACAGTTGTCAGCCATATCCTTCACTGCAGGCGTGGAAGAACGGAGACTGGGAGAGCTGCCAGTCCCTGTCATCAGTGAGACTCTTGCAGTGCCACAGTGCTATGTGGGTACTGGCCATGTGCTGCAGGTGTCATCTCAGTTTTAGTGGTGGTTGTATGAGTCCCCTGAAGTTTAGATTTCTATTTAATAAAACAAAACCAATCTAGAGTCCATAATCTAAGCAGAAAAATGAGAACATATCCCCAGAGTGGCAGCATTAGCTCAAAGGAGAGCAAGCAACGCTGTCAGAGCAGTTGGCTGCAGAGAGGCACTTGCATCCCCTCCTGGGAGCAAGCTGCTTGCTCTGGACCTTTCTCACCCAGCACCCTTGGAGTAGGAGCCCAGGTGAGCTGAGGTGGAGCTGAACCCAGGTGCCCAGCAACCTGAGCAATGGCAGAGCTGCAGTACTGAAGAAAATCAGGGAATTAGAGATTTTTTTCAGAAATGCAAGTTTCCATGTAGCTTTGCCCAATTCTAAAGAGTAAACTTCTGTAGGAAGATCATGTGTGTTTTCATAAAGCTTATGAATGAAGAAGGGAGGAACAGTAGAGAAAGAATTGCATGGTGAGGGTTTCTACAATATTGCCAACTCTCAGCTAATTATGAGTTAATGAGACTTGATGTTTTATTTGAAATCCCCCATCCTGTGCTTGTGTACTTCTTTTAGTCTTTCTTTAACGACATGCTGAAAACCTTAGAGGCTCAGAACCAAGAAGACTTACACCTTGAAATGTATTGTTATTATTAGTTTGGGGTTTTTTTAATTATGCATCTCATGAGATTTTTATTGCTGCAGTTGTCAGCCCTTCTCCTCCGGGTACGTACTCAGTGAATCCATACAATGTCTCTCAACAAATGAGACACCACCTATTCTCTCAGCTTGCCGTATGAGAAGCATCACAATGCATGAGAAGCAAAGAGAGGAAGGGGACATACTGTCCTCTGCACGGACTCTCTGCAGCAAGTCACATCTGCACAACAGAATATTTTGGATAGAAGAGTTTTGCTGTCTGTTTTCTTTTTACCAGAATCTGTGTGAGTAATGAAGTTACATTTGATACAGTCATAAGAGTTATTTGGGGAGATACCTAGAATATACCTGAGGTGAGAAAAAGGAAGAAAAAAAATGTGTTGTTAGTTATAACTTTGAATTTTGGAAATAAATACTAAAGTAGCGAGGATAGCACCATCAGGCAGACAGCAGGTGGGCCAAGCAGCAGGAGGGAAATGATACTTGCTGCACCTGCTCTGTACACTTTAAAAAACAAAAAGAAGGAAGAAAATTTGTTAATTCCTGCATGACACCTACTTTTATTCTGATATTTCATTTCTGCAATTTCTTAGCTCATCTTAAAATGTGTGGGAGGGAGGTCTGGAGATTTCAGACCACTTTATGCTGTGTAGATTTATGTGTGTACGTAGATTCTTATACGTATCACCGTGCTACCTGAACTGTGGGGTGATGTTAATAATGATAATAAATTAACCCCCTTTTTTATTTTCCTGATGGAGATGGGTCCACTACTATTGTTCCCATTTTACAGGTGGACAAATACTAAGTACAGAAAGAGGTCAGCATCAATTCATGGCTTAACTATAAACATAATTTATAGGTTATAGCTCAGTCGCATGGAGGATGGAGCCAGTACATAAAATTGGCTTTAGTTTCCTTTTGCTCTCCTGCTTCTCTGCTGGTTCAGTAACCCTGTTCTTCACTGAAGAATCTACTGTCTACTCTAATTTCAGTCAGATTAGAAACAGCTGCAGGGGTCAGAAAGTACATCAGATATCTCCCTGGAAGTGGCTAAGCCTGGCCCTTGTTTCTTTGTGCAACAAGCAGTCAAAGAGGTGGCAGCATGCAGGCTCGAGATTGGCTAAGTGGTGCACTAAGATTAGCTGTAACTGGTCAAGGCAAGATTACCCCATTAAGTCCTTATTAGGGCCAATATATGGAGCACGTGTTGCAAAGCAGCTGGCTTCTACCAGTAGATTGGGCTTCAAATTGCTGGTCCGTGGAGCTGGCTATGAGCTATTAGAGGCTGTGTCTAGAGAGACGGTTGGTCTAAAATATGCATTCAGGATTAAGGTGTCTGGTGTTCTTGGCTTCTACTCTTCAGTCTGCTACATCTCATTCCAAATGACTGTAGGTAAGTCACTTTGCTTTATTTCTGTCAACTTCCTCCTTGGTGGAATTTTGTGTGTTGCCTAGCACAGATGCTGCAAACGTTGCTTGAGTAGAGCTTTGACCATATGAATTGTCATAAAATACACTGGTGCTGTTTGTCTTATTACACTGTAATTTCTCCCTCAGAAGTTCTTTACTACCGAATATAGTACATGCAGGAATATGTAATTTGACATTAGAGCTAAGATGTATGGAGTAAAGGTAATGAATGAATTAGGAGAGGATGAGAATTCACTGTTCAGTCTGTCCCCTGGCAATTGTGATTATTGAGAAAAGTGTATTTCTGCTTTCAGAAGTTGGATAATATTCAAGATGCCAATAACACTTATTTGAAAGTTAAGCAGTTTGTGCTACTCAATAAAAAATTATGTTCCTTAACAAGAGGAATTTTGCTGTGTAAGGGCCCAATTCTGCAAATAAATGCTCCAAGATGTGGCTTGTAATTAGTGTGAGATGTCCAATTACTAGCAAATGATGGCTTCATAAAAGTGCTATGACTAGTGCTAAGAACTGCAGAACTGGATCATATACAGAGGGAATTATTTCTTTAGTGACTAATTAACATGTTTTTCATTGGCCAGTAGTGGTCTGGGTTTCACTATGATAAAATGACATTTACCTTTGCTCAAAATCCTGGTTATCAAGGCTTGTACTTGATCATAGCTCTTTAGAAGTAGTTTAGGTGCTGTTTTTCTGTTTTATGCTTGTCTCATTCTGAAAAAGGCAAAGAATAGCTGAAGAGCTGCCCGTAACTAAAGATAGCAAACAGGCTGTTGTCTCAGACAGGAGAGCCAACTGCTTCTTATTAGGGCAGTACAGAAACCTTCAGTTCAGCAATAAACCGCAGCTGGCTTGAAATGAGAGTTATAGGTAGTGTGATTGAGTAGATTAGCCAGGTGCTGGACTGCTCTTTAAATGAGACCGCCCACAGTTTATCTTCCAAGGGTGTGAACAACATTTTATGTAGTTGTTCAATCATTGCACGCATATTGGTGGAATAGCCTGTTCAGCCTGCAAAAAGGCATATATCCACCAAAAGGCTCATATCTACCTTGAGAGAACTCTTTATGAAATGGATTGCATAAATAACAACTAAATTTTTTGAGGAAGATCCCATTTACCTGCCAAGTGTATGGAATGTTTAGCTAAGCTATCTCTGTCACTTAGATCACTCGATAAGTCAATGTGAGTATTTGAAAGAGAGGCTGAATATTGTGTCTATAGAAAGAAAACATGAAATAATTCCTTGCAAATAACATTTTATACATGTTTTTGAAGAGAAGTTTCATATTAGGTGGCAAAACTATTATTTATACATCCAGTCTTTAAAGCAGAATAAAGGAAATTCTTCTCTAATGTGAAATTAGGACAAGTAAATAATTCCAACAAGATGTTTAGAAGCTTGTTCCTTTTATCAGTCATAACTGTAAACCAGCTTTGCATCTTGAAATACATCAAGTTGGGGGAAAATGGTGGCGTAGCTGGTGTTTGTTTTGGGTTTTTTTGAATATTTTTTCCCCAAAGAAAAATAAACGTGTAACTGAGTAGGTATAAAACCTTTGCTGTAGAACTTGCAGGAGTGTAGTTACTAAAGACAGGTTACTGCAGATGGGCTGTTCTTTGGCTCTTTCACACTTCAGCAAGAGGAAATTTCCCTTTCCCTGTGGTATAGATTCTCTTTTGCAGGCTGACAATCATTATGTTGCAGAGTGAGGAGAGTGTAGCAGCCCTGACTTTAGCTAGTCATTGCCTGTGAAGTCTAATCACTGAGTCGGCTGAAGTCCTGTTTCTTCCCAGGTCAGGTGTGGTGCTGGCAGCGGTACGGAAGCTGCTGAGACCTGGTCTGCTTGCTGAAACACCTTCCCTCACGAGTTAGAAAAGTGGGGAGCACTGGCACCAAGCTGGCAGCGGGATGTTTTGGTGTTGGGTTTGGAGGTTTTTGGGTTTGCTTCTAGTCTGTACTTACATGATTTTGCTTATTGGCACGGGCAGTATAACTGACTCTGAAAACAAGATTAAGTCACATGTTATTGCACCTAAGTATCAGTTTGCATGTCCTTCTCCTTAAGTAATCTCTCATTCAGAATGTTCTGTGAAACTATATGTACATACTTTCTAGATCCTGATTTATTTATTTTAATCACTCGACCTTTTGGGGTCTGTGTTCTGAGCTACCTCTAATATACATGTATATATTTTTCTCCTAGCTGTATTAAGTCTTTATAACTTTGGTGGCCTTGATCATCTTTTTAAAAATATATGTATGTATCTCTGTTGGCATTATTTTAGCTGTTAAAGAAATTCAGTTTATGTACTGTAAAATTAACTTGTTTTTAACATATTTTTTAAAAAAGCCTATGATGTCATTCTGAATCTCTTCAGAGGAGACTGTGATTTCCAGTTCTGAAACTGTGAATCTTCAGCCTTCTGATAGACCACAAGCAGAGGCACGCAGTGTTTGTAAGCCTGTGACTGTCAGAGTACCACACAAATGGGAGACCACTGATGGCTGCAGAACTGTGGAGCCAAGATACTTGTTTATGTGGTTCTGTCCTTGGTATTGCAATGCATCGTCTTTGTAAATTCATCTCATCACTGGAAATCCTTGTGCAGTTTAGGTGCAGGGATTGATAATAAGGCTTTTTGTATTTTATAACAAAGGCATCTGAGGAAGGATGGAGAAAGTAATTGCTTCTTTTTGGGTTGTCATCAAAATACATGACTCTCTAGCTGAAAGGAGTCTGGTGTGCTAACGTGCTATCTGTGCTACACACTGAGGACTAAATGCTTTCTGTCTCACACAATAGTAATGACAAGTAATTGAGGAGCTCTGCAGGATACAGAGAAAGTTTTAATTTGTGTGTGCTGAAGACTGATGAAAAGACACATCATATCTTGCTTCTCTTTGATGCTGTGACTGTGCCTGGTTTTCTTTGCCAGCACAGCAGGCTTTTTGCTTGCTGTGGGTCCATAAAGTCACCGTTCTGGAAAGGAGGCTACTCTGGCTCCTTATTTCTTCAGCCTCCCTTTCCTGCTGCCTTTCTGCTCTGTGTTCTGCCAATGCTCACAGAAGCTCTGGCAGATACTGGGTTGAACTGGCTTGCTTTGTGCCAGATACCGTAGGTTGGTAATTCTTACACCCATAAGCATCACTTGGAGGGAGGAAGGAGCTTTTACTCTGTAATAACATGTTGTACTGATGTTTATGGTGTGGCATTATAAAAGTAATCTAACAGTTACATGTGTGGTCATATTAGCCTTCAAGCGACAAAGTACTTAGATGTGTGGTTTAACTCTAATCCAGGGACTGATTCCATTGACTCAATGCACTGCTCACCTACTAAAACATAAGAAGGTTTAAGTGCTTTTCCAAACGGAAGTCTTTACTAGTAACCTGCATATTATATGTGTGTATTGTTCAGATACACAGGATATTCATGTGGTGAATTATTCCTTTATGTGTAATAGAATTGAATAGTATTTTTGTATCTGTCCACTCTAGTCATTTTTCACACGTTAATGACATTCGTCTTGTCTATCTGTGGCGTTTTTAATGTGCCCGTCACTGGAGTATCTGCTTGTCTCTTCTGCAAAATAAATGCCTCTCAAGAAGAGATAGGAACGGTAATGCATGTGTAATTATTTTTTTAAAAAGAGGGTTATTACTGAAACATAGTAGCCTTCCTTCCCCCACTCCAGTGCTTATTTTTCCTGGTGACAAAATCTGCAGCAGAAAGCACCGAGCAACAAGTTTATCAATTTGAACAGGCCAACTGCACAACTAAATGTATGTGAAACTTAACAAATCCCTTGGGGAAGCTGACTGTAAGAATTTCCTAGTCTGTGTCGAGTTACTGAGGTGCGACATGGTGGATTGAACTTAATGCCTTAGGCAAGCACAGTCAAATAGAGTTTAAGATTTTGCTGTGTCCGTGAAGGGATCTGCTAGTAGTTGTCTAAATTAAGCTTTCAGAAAAGAATATAACACTATCATGAGCTCTTTCCC
>NW_010419093.1:36614-38730 GCF_000710305.1 Buceros rhinoceros silvestris
ATTTTGGCAGGTTATTCTGGTTTAAAAGAAATCCAAGTAGGATTTCCTCTGTGCAAGCCTCATAGCAGTTGCAAAAAGATTGAAGGGTTATTTCCCTTACCAGGAACAGCGACATACTGGAACAGAAATTTTCCATTACACCGTGCTGTCTGTTTTAAAGACGTAGCCTAGCCAAAACCAAGATTCCCCCCCTGCAGGAGCATTGACTGCTATGACCCTATGGGTGCTGCTAAGACTGTGGGGACCAGATACCCACCCTTGGTTTCTCACCACCTCCTTTCTTCTTGTTTGCTTGTCTGTGAAGGGAAGATTGATCCTGGTGACTGGTCTGGCCTTAGTGACCTTTATGACCCTGCAGCAGGTAGCCTGAAGAAGGCAGCAGCAGCTGCTGGAAGAGTCTGCACATGTGCTACAGAGTTTAAATGAGGCCTTGCCAGTGCAAGCAGTGCCTTCAGCTTACCTGGTGAAAAGGCCAATTGCTATGTACATGCTAAGAGTTGGAGAGCCACTGGGAGGGAAGGGAGAAGTGTGGGTGCTCAAGTGCCATGTGTGTATCCAGACAACTGAGGTTGAGTGACTTTGAAATTTTTTTTGAGCAGATGTGAGAGGACATCCTGGAAAGTCAGAGTTGTTGGCCAACTGCCTGCAGCACAGCTTCAGCTGTAGATGATGCAGCTGCAAGGGTAGCCTTGCCCTGTGCCTAGCACGTAGCTCAAGTTCCCAGGAGCAAAGTTGGAGCTGCTGGTAGAGCTGGGCCTGAGTTAAAGGGGCAGGATTTGAGCAGCCTCACTCATAGCTCAGTAGTGGCAAAGCGAAGAGGATCTTCAGAGTGAAATCACCTCCTGTCCCCTTGAAAAGAGGCTGGAAACCTGGATTTCACTGTGTGCTGTTCACCCTTGGTTCTCATTGGTATCTCCAGCAACATTTCTCTAGTGTGTACAGACACAGCTGTAAGTGATGCCAGTGCTCCTTGCATCACTTTTCTTCCACAAAGGAGCCAGCTTCTTGGGTCACTGCAGTACAAACAGCATATTTACAAGGTGGCTTGCATGTAAGGCACAGAAGACACCATACTCTTTTCATAATCTGAGGCAAGCATTCATTACCTGGGGAGGGCTTTTTTGTTTTTCTTGAAGCATCCTGAGATTTGGACCTAAACAATGTTTTACTGGTCTCCGACTTTTGGGGTATTTTCTTTTTTTGTAATTGCTCTCAGATTTATTTACCATTGTGATTTTCTTTTAAATTGGCTAGAGGCTGTTTGCCTTATTGCCTGGTAAGAATTGAGCAGGGGAAATTAAACAAGCATATAGTACTTGGGTTATTTAAAGGTAATACAAGGCTGAGATTCCACTGCAGGCTTGCCAAATCTATATTTAGATCATTATATTACTTTAGCTCATTGCATTGCCAGTATTGATGGTGATCTCAGCGGTAGGATGGACCTGTGCCCTTTTCTCATTTGTTAACCCAGGACCTCCAGCAATTAGCTGGAGTCGAATAAATATGACGGGATGTAAGAATGCTGCTGACCTCTCCAGCTGAGTGATACATTTACATCAAACCCCGACTTTCTTAGTTAGATGACAGAAATTGATGAGTACGTTTCTCATGCTATGCTAGACACACAGTTGGTCAAGTGTTGAACTTGAGTGCTGTGGGCCTGTCTAGCCATTTCTGCTATCTCGGAGTTTCTAGTTCCAGGGATATGAGAAGCTGCTCCAAAACCTGTAGGAACAGGGAGTTAGGCATATGAACAAGCATGTTTAATCTGTCTCCTATTGCTCAGAGCAAGCAGTAGTCTGCCAGCACAGTGACCAATCCCTAGAGTTAATTGCCATAATTCATTAGCAAAGCCTGACTTCCTGGATGATTTGAGTTTATTAGTAGGCACTTTGTTCTATCACCTTTTTTTGGCTGAGCATTCCGTTGGAGGTTTCAGACTCCAAAGACTTAATGGATTTATATATAGCACTTACCCAGCAGGGAGAAACATTTGAAGTCTAATGCAGCCTGTTGCTTTTCATGTAGCCTTTGGGACTTGGTGCATGGGTTAATGGCAAGGAAACTTTTAAACTTAAAATAGTGAAAATATTTTTATCCTGTGCTTTCCTGC
>NW_010419093.1:38804-73804 GCF_000710305.1 Buceros rhinoceros silvestris
TCCTGCTGAGCTCTGTGACCTCTTTATATCAGTTGATTACAGCTGACCACTTTCAGAGAACTTTGAGTAATTTGTTTCTCAGATGCTAATAACTTTGCAGTAGGTTGTAGGTCTTTCTGAAGAAGACCAGGAGCTGTGCAAGTTTTCTGTGGGACTGAGAACACGTGTATATTGGCTTGAGCCACTACTGTTCAGGTAGAGAAAAAAAGGTATTGGTCTATTATGAGTATGTGACTGAGAAGGCTGGTGCCTTTTGTTTGCTCATCTATTTTAGTAGACAATGGCATGTATTAGGAGCCTCTAAGTCATGAAGCTGTGGGAAGGTCATAGTGAAACTAGAGGATGTTCCAGTTGCGCTGAACCCTCTACTTGTAGATTTTGAGCAGGGTTTAGTGACTGTTCCTTCTACCTGGGGATTTCATGTTTGTCTGTCCCTTTTTGTACGTTTGGGCTGAAGCATTTCTCAGTTCACCTGTCAATGGATAAATAAACCCCATGACATATAGCAAAATTTTGTTACTATCTCGCTCAAGCTAATATGAATTACAAGCAAGATCAGCTCTTCCCAGTATTGTTGCCTGAGGACATAATGCTTCAAATTTTTTTTGTATCTTTTTTGTTCTGCTTTTTATTCAGTTACAAAACTAATAAAAATTTTAGAATAAGAGGTATGTTTTTGAAGAAAGGCTAAAAATGCCTCTTTCCTTCCAGAGGGATACTTTTGGGAGGGGAGGTGGGAGGAACATCACTGATGGAGTTGAGTTCAAGTATTGAGCTGGGAAGGGAACAACTTGATGTGAGGAATGGATCTGGGTTTTTTTTATTCACATTGAAAGTGATCTGTAACCCTTGAAATATGGGAGTGTAATATTGTATAATATGGCTCAAGTAATTTTGTGAAGCTCTTTTGATGTACAGATGCATTAGGTCAGAAATTAGCAAGTAGCAAAGTTGTTTTCTTCAGCAAGGTGTGTTAGCACGTATGGTATAAACTGATAGGTGGTTCCAATGACAAATTATGCATGCACTTTATACATTAATTGAATCGAGTGATAAGTAATTTACACTTTACCTGATGTTACAGAGTTACTTGAATACCTTTGAAAAGATGCTGAAAGTTCAGTATTCTGTCTGCCTGGCTAGATTTGGTTGAGAACAGTCAAATAATCTTGATTTTTCTGGTTGTGATTTTTTTTTTCTTTGTTAAAACCTTCTTTCATAATTTTTTGGGGGTATGTGCAGTAAGAGGACAGGAGAGGAGTTACTGCAAAAGTTTTATTGCCGTAGACAAGTATTATCCCACCTTTAGTATCTCAGAATAGGAGTTCAGTCTAGTCAGCATTGATAGACTTAGGAGTTTGACAGTAGGGCTGGGCTGCATTTCTTTGGAGTCCAGTGCCGGTGTATACGGTGTTTTGCCTTGGGCTCTCATTATTTACTACTGCACGGACTATTGGCTGTCAGATAATTCTATAGTGTGAGCTACTGTATTTCAATAAAGCTGCAGCCTTGGCCTTTAATCCGGTTACCGGAGATCTGTTTTCTGTGTAGCCCAGAGTGGCATTTGCAATGTAACAAACGTTTTAAAGATTTAGTTTCTTGTGACACGTAAGGATGTTGTTTCAACTTGGTGTTTTTTCCCTAAAGGAAGTGTGTGTCTTCAGACACTTAATATGAACAAGTGACCTGGCTGGCTTTACACACCTTAGTGTCCTGGTTTCAAAGAAAGGATTTTCCATTTTGCTGAAAAGACTTGATGGTGTGTATTTCTAGAGAGGGTTTTGCATAGAGGAAACTAGGTGAAGTTATTGGAATAGGTAATATTTCAGTAAACTGAGATATAGTAGTTGCTTTTAAACCTTGAATTTTCTTTCTAGTAACAAAAGTAATTCCATAATATCACAATATATTTAGCTAAAACTGAAATCCTACGAAAGCAACATATACATTTAACATCTTACACTCAAAAGCCCGTGGAGGTCTAAACTGACTTTAGACCTTTCCTAGTTGTGGGGTTCTGGCACAGTGAAGGGCTGTGCCAGATGCAGAGCTTGCTATAAGCTGAAACTAAATGAAAACGCAGAGACGGAGGGGCCTGGAAACTGGCAGGGCATGGCTCTGCCTTCCTTCCACTGATAAGCAGATCTGGCCAGCTTCCCACTGATAAAGAGGATGCAAAAATTTGTTGCGTCCTGAACTACTGTACCCACAGCTGTGGGAGACATTTAGTTTCAGTTATTATTTGCAGTATATCCTACCAGGCTTGGATGCCTGTCTAATTATCAATGCTCTTCTGTTAAAATTGACTGGTCTTATAATTTGTTAACATTTATAGCATTAGTAAATGGGAATATTGGCCAAACTTTTTATTTTAGGCATTTCAAAAGTTTGCACAGCAATGTGCTCCGTCTAATCTAGTGTACAACTGACATATGACACAATGCAGCATTATAACCCAGCTAATTTATTTGCAGCTAATGGGCAATAAATAACAGATACTAATTCGTAACAGATTTTTGCATCATGAATTATCTGTAAATGTTTTCCCAAATGTATTAGCTATTCAGAAGTTTCAATCACAATTTTGGTAAATTTATTTTTTACTGATTTAGGAGGTGCTATTTGTGAGGCTTGTTTTGATGTGGAATTTGAGTTCTTTCAATTGGATTTGTGATTACTTTTATTCCCTGATTGAATTGATACCCAATTTTAAAAGTAGTATCCCAAACTCTAGTCTAGTGGTTACAAATTCTGCAATAGGTAAAGCAGTTCAGCAATATGCAATTCTGTTGGGAAACCGGTTTGCCAGAGCACTGGTAGAAAACAAACAAAAATATGTGACTATCATAGAAGTGAAGCTGGTAAACTGCTGAAGTGAACTTTTTTCTGTTTCTGCAACTTGGGAACAGAAACATGAAAAATAAATGGCTGCATGTGAAGCAGTACGTTGTGGAAAAGGATAATCTTTCCCAACTATGTTACCTTCCCGAAAACTGCTGCATATTTTTCCTTCTTCTGTCCTCCTTCCTTCCAAGTAAACATTTATAAACTGCTTAATCTCCTCTCAACAAGTGTATATAACTTCTGCTGACACTAATGGTAATTACTTAAGGAAATAGACCTCTCTTAGGGTCAAATTAACTTCATTTGCATAAAGCCATGTAATTGACAGGTCCCCAAACCCACTACTGCATTCCAGGACCAAAGTGTTGGGGCTGTATGCAATGTAATGTCTTTCAGGTTGCTCCTCTGGCTGCTCAGCCTTATTTGCCTATCTCTAGGATTTCCATGGCTGCCATTTGGCTAGTTTTCACTTTGTTGATAAATTTTCCTGTTGCCTTTCTGGCTGTCAGATAGGAGTTTGTGCTGCTTTCAGAAGATGTCATGTATCCCATGATTAAAGACTGTAGGCCTCAAGAAAGTGAACTTCACTAAACTCAGAGAATTGTAGGTAGTTTTCTGCAGGAAGCAAGTGAATGGTGAAGTGATACGAAAGCAGCTGACAGCTCTTTAGAGAAACGTTTACAAGGGCTGAAACAGACTTTACTAGTAGAAAGAAAGGAAGTTTAACACAAGTACAGTTTAACTAAACAAGAGCTCTTCAGTGACCTAAAACTTGAGGGATGTTGCCAAAATCTGAAACTGCGTCAAATTATTGTCAATGAGTATAGAAGAATGGTACGGGCAAGAGGAGATAAATTTTGAAAGACTTGGGTACAAAGCGGAATTCAATGAAGAGAAAAGCTCTGAGAAAAGAAGGGTGAGGAAAAGGGCTTGCCCATTGCTTAGTGAGTAGGTAAGAGACTGATAAATGCCTTGGCTTTCTCAGAATTGTTAACTTCTTGCTGCTTAGTTTGCACTAGAAGTATTAAAGGACAGTAGAAGTTTTACTATTAACATCTGTGGCAAAATGTAAGGAACTTGGGTGTTTATATAAAAAGATAAAGCAATAATGGAATATAGAGTTGTGGCATGGGGCTTTTTTGTCAGTTTTTCTATAAGGAATGATATTCACCCAAGAGCGATTGGGAACTGGCCAGGCAGCTCACACAGCTGACTGCATCATCTATGACAACTCTTGGAGAGCTGCTGAGGTTCCTACCACAGTAGCAGGCATAGAGCTCACTCTGCTTACTTCAGCATGTGAGTCAGATGCCCCAGTTAGAGCTCTAGGCCTCAAACAGTGACTAGAGATGATTCAAGGCTCCTGGTGGAGGCAGGGGGCTCCTCTGGCAGTGTCCTTCCATATAAGAAATTGTCATGTAAGCATTTAATAGGTTTCCTGAGGGAAGTCTCTGTGAATACTGTCTCCTCACTGCTGAGGTATGCTCACCTCTCTCAGCCATGCTGCTTTTTACCCCTTATTGACCCAGGGAACAATAGACCAGTCAACAAACTTCATTTATGTAAGAGCAATGTGTATTTTTCCAATATCTGGAAGATAAGAAACAGTGTATGTACCAGTCAACGTGACTTCACGAACATAGTGTAAATCTTACCTGATTTTTTTTCAGTAATAGGGTAAAGATACCTTATAGGTAGAGAAACAAGGTGAGTTATATATCATTATTTTAGCATATGTTTTAGCAAAATTCTAGCTTTTAGTAAATATCTTAGTTTTGACATTCTTTCTTCAGATGTTCTGTGATAAACATGATTAAGATGAAATTACCATAAAGGCGGTGGGGATGTGTCACAGGAGAAAATATCTATGTGGTTGTGATTAGGCAGCAATATAAGATTTATTAATGGTGAGGGGTAGATCAAAAGGTTGATTTTTAGAGGTGCTTAATCACTAACTGATTTAAAATTAACAAAGTGATTCAGATGTTACAATCAAAATAGTGACTTAAGTTAGCAGTGAATCTGTTACTAATGCAGGATATCCTTTCTCTATACATATTTCCATATGCATAGAAACAGCGACAAAACACACAGACAAACACAATCATTTGGATCCAGTGAAACATATACCCAGCCACACTTGTGTTAGAAAGGTGGCCAAAAGAGAGGCCAGCCTATAGTTAAAATTTTCTTCTTGAGTTTAGAGCAAATAATCACGATGCTCTGGCAATCTCAATGCATATGACAATTGAGTCTTGAAGTCTGATTCGCTTGGTCTCTTCATGTGGTTTGTACCTGAGAGGAGTCCTGACTTGGGCAGATGCTGGATGCAGTACACTGAGATCCAGGAGAGCTCAAAGAGTCTTGCTTTAGGATCACTGTTTATAGGATCTGAGATTATTGACTTCTGTCATCTCGGATATTTTCCCATTCTAGCCCACCTCAGATGTTGAAATATTCTGGTACTTTCTGCCAGTTTCACAGGTCCAGAACTTGTTGATTTCTGCTGTTTGGTATTGCACCTCGGTTGGCCTCAGCTCAAGTCCAGATGTTATCATGACCCAAGTATGGATGTACCAGGCTATCCTGTAGTGACTATCTCTCAAGTGGAAGGGAGAGCAGTACAAGGCTGGGAAAGTGGACCCAAGCATACCAAGGAGGTGCCTTAGTGTTCTGTTTTGCTGTCTTTCACGATCTGTGCCTGGCTTACCCTGGGCTGGTTTGTGGCCTAGGAAGTGGGAGAGAGGAGAGAAATTGCCTCAGGACATGACCTCAGTCATCTTCACTGATGCCTTGGGTGAAGGAACAAGAAGGACTCATTTTAGTTTGCAGTTGCTATCTACAAGGACTTGCAGCAGGAAAGGTCTGCAAGCACTCTGAATCATAGTGATAGAATTCAAAATTACGTTGATAAATTGAAGAAATAAAATGTACACAGTTCACTAAATGTAAGTGCTGAACTTTATGATCAAAGACGTTAAATACTTGGTGAGATGACGATCTAGGAGAAGCAGCATCTTGGGGTCATGACAGTGGTAACAAGCTGAATGCAAGGCTAGGGTGACATGTTAATACCAAAACAAAGATTGGTTCATCATTCTGAGATGTGAAACAGAAGTCTTGAGTAACTATGTGAGATCTAGAAACCTTGTTCTGAAAGGAAAAAGTTAAAGCATTTGAGGTATTTTGATGAAGGAAATCCTGGTGAGAGGGGTATAACAGTCTTTGAATGTGACAGGTAAAGAGTTCCATGTGTTGCCTTGAGCTAGGACAAGGAAATTGAAGAAAACTAAAATATCCCTTTTTCCTCAGTCATGTATGAGCATGTTTGGATGCTGTGGAAGGTCAAACAAAATCTCTTTTGAGTACAAGTAATGGCAACAGTTTCTTGAATTGGTTTAGACATGCTTCCATGTCCATGTAATGAGCCAGTTTGAGATGGCACTTTTATTAATTAAAAACATTCCTTTCACAAAAATACACTGGAGTACCTATCTGCGCTTTGTTCAACAGCTACTAGAGTTAGCATTAAGTTACATGCTGATGTGTAACCTACTCATAAACGCTAACTGCTCATAACACTTCAAGTATGCAATCTTCATAGCAGGAATACAGTAGTAATACACCAATCACATTCTCTTTCTGTATATACACCATGGCTTCAGTGTAGCACGTAAGTGTAAACCGAATGTCTGTTACAGGAGTGTTTTGGCATGGGTTTGGGCTTCATGTTTGTTTTGCACAAAGCCAAAGTCTGTAGGACTTCTCTTCAAATTACAGCACAACATGACTTGGGAGATGATGCTAGAAGATCCTGTTGATGTTTCTCTTGTTCTCTGTGATGGTGATAGATGGTGAAGCCCTAAAGGCTGTTCTTGTGTCTGAGCATCTGCTGCTCCTTTCTATTTGGCTATAACATATTTGTCTTATGATATGCTTTCTATCTGGATATATTTGTCTTATGAAATGTTGTGCTCAGTCAGATTAGAGTGGATACAAATGGAAGTATTTTGATTTGAGAGAAAGTGAATAAAGAACTTTAGCTGAATTGCAAATATTTGCTGTTAGATAGAAATTGGTTCTCTGGCTTACTACTGTATGAGACTTTGGAAAAGATTAAATAAAGCTTGAGACTACTGAATCGTGGAATTCAAATGTGGAAAACACCTGTTAGAACATTCAATCTTTCTGCTTATATACAGTGAATCTCCACAGTATATTTTCTACTCTTCTGCTTTGTGCAGTTATAAAAGTCAAAATCTAGTGGGCTTCTGCCATCTACCCAGTGAGACTGTTCTATACTAGGCTTTTAAGAAGATTTTTGCAATAATGTCTATACTCATTCTTTAACCTCATCCTGGTGTTTCACATTGTTCCTCACATGAAGTTAGGTGGATACAAGTTTTCAAGCTATAATTAACCATATTATGTGGGCTTTTGCAATGCTACCATGATCTTCCTGCATATCAATGGAGAGTCTGTATGGATTTGCCTTGATTTTTGGTATTTGTATCTCAAGCCAACTGCCATATGAGTGTTAATAGATCTTCTGCTTTCCATCACTGGAGAATGCCTGGAACAAATTGGATAGGTGAATAGCATACCTCAGCAGAAGTTTTCTCTTGCTGTCTCTGTCTCTCTTTAGGACATCTGGGTATGGTATTGGGTAGGATACCAGAATTTCTGTCATTAAAAATTGGATGCCTGCATATGCTAAAGTTAGATGGAAGTCCTAGACTGTAAATGTAGCAAGTTTATAAAAATGTGGTCAGATTTTTTTGCAAGTTCAGTTTTGAACTGCTGAGAGGACTGATCAGGGCATAGCTGTTGGTGTGTAAAGCAAAGTCTGTTCCTTTTTATGTAAGAAAGGTGTGGGTTTTGGCAAGTGGAGTGCTCAATAATCAATATGCCTGTAAAAATCAGAATTTTTATTTGCCAAAGCAGCTGAATATTGTAGGCAGTGTCATGGTTTAAACCCAGCTGGCAACCAAGCACCGTGCAGCTGCTCACCTGTCCCCCTGCCTCTATTCCCAGCAAGGCAGGGAAAGGAGAAAAATACAACAAAAGGCTTCAAAGTTGGGACAAAAGACAGAGAGGGCTCACTTGCCAATTATGGTCGTGGGCAAAAGGCAGACTCGATGTGAGGAAACAATCAATTTAATTTAAACAACAAAGCCACTACCAAATCTCCAATCCAATCAGAGTGGGACAGTGAGGAAAAACAACAGGATATTAAATACATCTTCCCTTCCTCCCTTCCTTCTCTCCTGGGCCCAGCTTTGGTATCTCCTTCCTGCCACGTGGCACAGGGTGAGTGGAGGATGGGCATTGCAGTCAGTCCCAGTTTGATCCATGTTGCTTCTGTTACTCCCTCCCTCCTCGAGGGAAACATTCCTGACAGTCCTCCCCTCTGGCAACACAGTGTCCCTCCCAGGTGAGACAGTATTCCATGAACTTTGCCAACTAGTGTGGGGGTGTCTCCCATAGGCAGCGGTTCTCCCAGTGATGAATAGCCCCAGAACAGGTCTCCCTCAGTGTCATGGCCTTTTCCCAGAACTTTTCTTCATCAGTGACCTCTGAGGACTTTAAGGCCCCTGCTCTGGTGCAGGATACTCCTGGAGCTGCGCGTGGCCTGCCATCTCACCACAGGCTGAAGGGAAATGGCTGTTCTGGAGTGTCTCTCCACCTCTTTTCTCACTAAACTGGGTATCTGCATGGGTTGTCTCTGTCCTGCTACCCTCCAAAACCGAAGACAGCTCCCCAGACAAAAAGCCCTTGCTATACATATACATTTCTCCTCCTAAATATGTTTATTGCAGAGGCACTGATTGGCTCAGCCTTGGCCAGAGGTGAGGCTGACTTGGAGCTGGGGAAGCTTTCTTGAAGATTCTTACTGGGCTGCTGGATGCCTCCACTACCAAAACCCCACCAGACACAAACCCAACACAGGCAGGAAGAGACAGATTTTAGATAACAGCTGGGTAATAGTGATCAAAAGAAAACTGAATCATTGCTGGCTAGAGAGACAGGTCACTGCATCCAATCTGTGTTTGTTCAGTGGTTATGAAACCGATACCTCTGGAATTTATTTGAATGTGTTAAGTGGAAAAGTTAAAAGAATTTGAACTATAATCTTAAGGGAGTATTGTAGAATAAAACAAGTTTTGTAATTCTGTTCAGCGCTTATGAAGTAAAAAACCTTAGACCCGTGCCTTTCAATTCTAGTCCTGCACTTGAATAGCCTCTGTAACTCCCTCCACTTCTGCAAAGCCTGAGAAACATAGGCAAGGGTTTGAAGAATGATACCTGTCTTCATGAGAGATTAGGATCTGAGCTGTTTTATCCATCATTCTGAAGAACTTCTATCAACAGCTATCATCAGAATTTGCCTTGACTTTCAAAATTATCATGATTCCTTTAGTGGTGCCTTTTGTAAAATATCTCAGTGGCTTGATCACCAAATCCTCTACAGAAGGCCAAAACCAAAACTTTATTTGAACATCTGGTAGAAAACACCAGTATTTGATGATTTGTCCTTCAGCTGATTTTGATGCTGTCCTTTTATATCTTTAATTACATAGAACACCCACTGATACAGGAGGTCTGGTTCCGCAGAGCATTGGGTCAGCCATTGACTCAGGTAACTGGATTTTCCTCACCATGGGCCAGATCCTGGCTGTTACATCAGTTGTACTTTCCTGACGTTGGTCTCACAACACAATGTCGAAGAGCTGTAGCTGTATGTATTTGGAGAGGAAAGAATTGAAACATAGTGCCATCAGTGATAGATGCAATTGGTAATAATAGTCTCAGGGTGTGGGAGACAGTCTGACACGTTCACTCCTGTATGTCAAGCGCTGACAGACTGCAAGATGGAACATGTTCACAGGCCTCTCCACAGCATCAGTAGGGAAGGAGAGCTCCCTGCACCTGCGCCCCTTGTATGAGACTTTGAAGCACTGAATGGACCATGGACTTTTGATTCTTCTTTTTGTGAGACGAATTATTACATAAATAGCAGCTGCATATGAACAGAATAACCATTTTGGTTTCAGCTGCATTCAAGCAAAAGGGAAGAAACAGCTCGCGCCCCTGCCCCAACCCAAACACATTTCTAAGTTGAAGCAAAACCATAAAGGAATTATTCTCAGTTCCTACCTTCTACAGAAAAATTGTAGAAAAGCAATGAAAATGTTGAAAAGGTGAGACACTGTTTTTACTTGTAGAGAAGTGAGATGGATGCTCTTACAGGTGAGGTGGAGAAATGAGGCAGCAAGTGAAGAGCGCGGAGTGGTCCTGTTTGGGAGGAAGTTGATTTGACTGAATATGTGTGTGTGTGTACACCAACCAGCAAAACAGAGGCTGGGGAAAAAGACGTGGAAGACTGAATGTTTGCAGCCACAGACTAAAAAGCATTCTTTCTCATGTGGCATTTAGCACATATAGAAGTAATTTAAAAAAACATTAATTTGAAGTTTCAGTAATTGTAACTACAAGTTATGAGTAATAGGTTTGTGTAAACATATTACTGTAACAATAATATGCCCAGATAATTTCTTATACCGTGTATTAGAAGAGAACACCAAACCACACCAAACTTTATGTGATTATTTGGAATGTGATAAAGGTTAGTCCATTAAACAGCACATTATTGTTTGTTCTGTTAAGAGAATAAACCTGTTGAACTGGAAGAAAGCAAATTTGTTCTTACTTATTCATGTGATGGAGCTGTCTTAAATTAGTAACCAAGGAGACTCGGCCTTTTAAAGGAATGCATTTACTGATGAAAAATGAAGTGTGTTTGTTTCCTCTATGCTGTGTTAACTTTATGGGTTAAATTGATTTCTTAGAATAGCAGCAAGCCGTGGTTAGCAGAAACATTTTTTCCCCCTATTTTGGGAAGTGCCAAATGCTGCACTGCTATGTGGGGATCTACAGTGGTAGTTTGTGTAACTAAAGTTGTCATACTAGAATCAGTTGTTGGATTATTTTGGTTTTAATTAGAAATTATTTACTCTTTTTGAAAAATAAATATCATTTTGTAAAGAATGGGTACCTTGCTGCCAGTTTTCTCATTTCCTATGCTGTGTGTGCAGAGTTTGGTTTTTTCTTGTTCAGTATTGAAGCCTGCAGCAAAACATCACGTGTTAACTAGTGTCCGATGTGAACAGTGGCATTTGGCAATTTTTTGTAGTATGAGTTTAAATGACTACACAGAATTCAGGACTGTAGACAAATAGGTCTTATTTTACTTAATTTATTTTGCAGTGAATTAAGGATGTAAGAGAAATGTGGATGTGTGGGTTCTCCTGACTGTCTGTGAAACCCCACTGATGGCACTGGGTTGCTATCAGTGGGGTTGCAGAGGTGTAATTTGAGTATACTTAAGAAGTTGAATAGATGAAGCCAGTAATGTCCCAGTGGTCCTTTGAATTTGGCCCCGTGAAATTAATTTCCACCTCAGCTTGTACACAGAATAAATTAATTCATGCAGACCCAGTGCTGCTCTTCTATAATCTGTGTAATTGCTTGTTTATTTCAGCACCTGGTAGGTCTCTTTATCTCTGAACTTTTGTGCTCTGCAATATTAGCTTGTCTAAAGCTGTAAAATTAAAAGTTACTTAAGGATTTTATTGAGCTGAAGCGATTGTGTTTTCCAGCCATAGAGGGTTTGTTTACTTAGCAGTGATTCAACCCCACCCAGTTGTAAGGCCAGCCCAAGCTGTTATCACACAATAGGACTTGGTGTTTGACCATAACTGCATGTCTCACTCAACAGGCAATCAGCATTTTAATTAGTGATTAAAGGAAAGTCATTGTACTCTAGCTGCTTAATCACAATAGCCTAATAATTTTGTGTTGAATAAATAGATAATGCAAAAGGAAAACCTCCCCTCATAATGTTGTTGTCATTAAGGGCTCTTTTACTCATTTGTGTGTGTATTAAAACACACATGACATGAATAGAGGTAATTATAATTGCTACAGGTTTTTTGGCAGATTAGCTGACATTTTTTTCATTGTAAACCTTTTCCTTTATAATGCCACTCCAAAATGATTGCAGTATTTCAAAGTTCAGATAAAGGTAAGTAGTGGTGGCTCTGGCTCACCAAGGTGTGTGGATGTGAGCGATTGATTTGCTGTGTGCATCACTGGAATTAGGTAACTTGCCTCACGACTGTGATGTACTGTGTAATTGATGCAAGGCCTTTCATAGCATTCTGAGATCGAAATCAATATTTATTTGGAGTGCAACAAATGTAATAAGGTGCATTTCTCGTGTAAGCATTGGTCTAGCTCCATTTTTCTTCAGTTTTTTAGAAGATCGTTCAGAACTGATACATGCTTTGGTGTGGTTAAAGAATTAGTTAAGAGGATACAAACAAGATGCAGAAAACAATCCAGTCTGAAGCTGAGTGCACGGAGTTAATGAATTCTTTAGGAAAGAATTGACACTTTCTTCATAATTTTGTTTATTTACTGCTACAAATATTCCCTGTCTGCATATTGCATAGATGGGAATTGTGTGTTACAAAGCTTTGCTGTGCTTTTATCTGTACTAACAATGAATGTCAGTGTAAGAGTTTGGAGGCAATTAAAAATCTCACCTTCTGTGTACCCAAGAGATAGGGGTTTTTTTTCTCAAACAGGTTGTTGCTAAACTAGAGTACTGTAAATACAAAATTTTTGTTTATTTACAGCAAAGATGCACCTTTGATGCTTGGGAAGACTTGGTATGAGGCTTTATCTTTTTTTTTCTTTTGAATAAAACAACTCGTAACAAACTCAACCATTTCTAACTCAAATTATAGGGCATGGTGGTTAAAGGGACACTGACAAATGGTTTATTTTGGGTACTATGCAGATTTATACACCCATTTTTGCTTATTGAGAACGGGGAGTTTTGAGTGCAGTACCCCTGTCATCGATGCTTGCTTTGCTAAGCTGTTATGCTCAGGTATTGAGGTTCAGAGAGCTGTGAGGGCAGGGACTATTCACAGTCCCACTGCTTCACATTGTGCTTTTGAAGCATTACAGTTCTTGTTTTTAAGAGTCAACACCCACTCCATGCTCTCTTGATACACTCTTAGTAATCTTCTCTGCTGGCAACTTTGGCATATTGAAACAACAAGCTCACCCACACCTGACTCAGTAAAACAAGCTCTGAGATAGATGCAGCGGTAATTTGCTGCTAGCTTTTTAGAAGTGATGTTAAACCACTTTGCATGTTATGTGTTCAAAGGTATCACGAGGATTATGTGAGCCGTGTAAGGGACAGCTTTTATGCACAGGTGTTTTGAGTGGGGTTTTTCCCTGCCTCCTCCGACAGGTGAAGTCCACTGAGACATTTAGATGTTTTGGTTCTGAAGTAGGAGTCAACTACTACTGAATTTTATTTTTTTCCAAAGGTGATTGTTAGTGGGATTGTGAGGCCTGAATTACTAATACGTATGTTGCTTTATAGGCTTTGTGAAGAACCCATGCAAATACCTTAAATGCTCAGAGCAGAGGGGAAATTAAATATTTGATGTAAAGACTGTGTGGATTTACTCCACTCAGCCAGCATGAGGGGTGTGAATGGTAATGGAGACAGATCAGGCGCACAAATTCTAGTTAGTTTGGAGGTAGAAAGGCGGGTTAGCTCCACCTATATATAAATGTTGGCTTTCATTTACAGACTCGCTTTCTCTTAGTAACTGGGAGGTCTTTCAAGTCTTCCCTCCAGTTTGGAGAGAGCCTAGACTGCCTCCCTACTTTGTTCCATGGTTACATGCAACTCTAATTCTTGTGTAAATAAATTATATGCTACAAGTGCTTTATTCTCTGTAGTAGGATTTTAAAGGGGACAAAAAAAGTTTAACAAATGTGAGGGGTTTTTTCTGCTTATCTTTAAAAGGTAAATAACATTTTAAATGTGTTTGTAGTATATAGCTCAATGTAAAAAGCATATATGGAATAGATGAGGTACCAGTGCTAAAGTTGCTAAGTGAGCCATAATCCCTCTTCCTCATAGGTTTACAACTGAATTATCTTGGTAAATGTCAAGCCTACATGTAGGGTGCTCCCATAATTACAGTACTGTTGAAATGTTGAACTCTACCTAACAATATTCACGAGGTAAGTTATGGACGTGTTCCTGTGCAACCTGCTCTAGGCAAACCTGCTTTAGCAAGCAGGGGGATTGGATTTAGATGATCCCCAGAGGTCCCTTCCAACCCTCACCATTCTGTGAAGTCACAAAGCACCATACCGAGTGTTTGGTAGTTCATGTAGCAATAGTTCATACAGCTATAATGCAAACCTCAGTTCTAACAAAACCAGATTAACCAAAAGATACCAGCTTTATAGCTAGAGGCATCAGCTCATCTATGGAAGAATAAATATCTTAACCCAAACTCTTATTTTGCTTCCACGTATCTTCCTATTCTGTATCGGGTTTGACCAGAAGTCTGCAGGGGTGCCAGTGTCAGGGCTCTCAGTGCTGGGCTGCTGTGATCCGGTCTCTATCAAAGCTGTGCACCGTCATTGACAAGAAGCGGCCTGGAGGTTTCAGAAAGATCTGCCCATGGTAGTCATTTCATCTGTAAACTTTAGGAGGTCAAAGCCACTTCTGAGGAGCTGAGACACATGTTAGTATTACTCATGAATTCAAAGATGGCCTGTGCTGGCTGATGCGTTGTGACCCCCTTATATTGTGACCGCACACGCTGGACCTTCTAGGTGAGATCACTCACACAAGGTACTGCATAAGCTGTTGTTAACTGGAGCCCGCAGACAGCCACAGCAGTGAGTGTGAAGAAAACACCACACAGCAGCACCTACCAAATGCAACCAGTGTGTAAGGATCCAGTGTATGGAAGGTGATTTTGGTCTCGAGACCAGTATGAAAAAGAAAAGACCGTGCCGATATTTAGCTAAGGAATTGTCACTCCTTAAACAGAGAGGCTGAAAATGAGTTTTGAGTAACTGCAGTGTCTAATTAAAAGATGGTTTGAGAGGGCATTTGAGTTGGGAATCTTGTTCTATCCATGAGCCAACCCTTAAGTCTTCCTACCACAGTTAATAATTCACAAGAGAATAATTTAACAAATTCAGCATTTCCCACTAACAAAATACCTACCAGCCAATTACAGTGCCCTTGAACACTTTTGTTTGCTAAATAGCTGTAAAAAAAAAAAAAAAAAAAATTAGAGCGTATCAGTAGTAGTCTGGTTTTTTAAGTTAGCTGTACGTCAAACTGCTTGTGAAAATGTCTTTCTGCCTTCTGCTGCTGGGGATGTTAGTGTTGCCAGCAGTTTACAATTGTATTCTCTTTTCTGATATATTAGAACAATGTTCTGTGATACTTTCAGTTAGTATTTCTTTGGAGTGACAGGTGAGTTAAGGCATTTTTAATGAGAAGATTAACAGGGAGAATGTTGTTGGCTCATTTTGGTACCATGGCAAATCTCCATTTCTAGTTGGAAGAACAACTGGAAGAATAGGAAAAAATACTTCAGGTTTGGTACAGAAGGACAAAACCAGACTTGAAGCCAGTCTTAACTTCATGCTTGCTATCCAACTTCTTTTGGTTCCTCTAGCACACTACAGAAAAAATTCCAAGAAAACAGAAGTCTTTTGTGAATGATGCTTATTAGTGTGAAGTGTGCAGTTGTACGTTAGACTTTTACATTGCCCTTGTTAGTGAAACAGTGATGGGTGGAGATTTTTCCTGTGTAATGTGAGGGGTGAGTTACTGTAGTCACTGCTCCACGGTAAAAACATAATTCTAAAATACATGACACCAAACAGTACTAAAACTATGTGGTGCTACTGTGATTCCTGCAATATTTGTGATGGCAGTTGGGTGCTCTGTTGTGCCTGATTCCATCAGCTGTACTGGATCTCTCTTCTCAGTGTTGCCTTTTGCTGAAGCAATACTCTGTGGGAAGAGCACATCAGGAGCGGCAGGAGTAAGGGAAGAGCACTGCAGGAGCAGGTGGGCCTTTATTCCAAAGTAGTAGGAGATTGCTGTCCTGGAAGTAGATAACACTGAGGACATAAATCCTATATGCTTGAGAGAGGAAGACAGGGCAAGGAAACGGGGCCGTGTCTTTGTGCATGCTTCTGTGATTAAGACCCTCCAGGCACGGGTCCTGTACAGGTGATGCATAGGTCACTGTTCCAGAACAACCAGATTGTGAGCTGGAAAGCCAAAGGGTGAAAGATCCCAGCTAGGATGTGCAGACCCCTGAATCTCCACTGACTTTTCCTTCCCCAGCCCAGTAAATTATCATATGGTAACTATTCTTTTCGGTTGGTGGTTCATTTTCATATTGCTTAAAGGCTAAGCAATATCTCTGTGCTGCATAAAGCAGCTGCACATCTGGAAGAGGTTTTAGTGTTGGTGGATTTACTGGCAGTCCAAGGTTCTGTTATCTTCCTCCTGAACAGTGTGACAAGCTCATATTTTTAAAGAAAAAAATAAAATTGGTATGAAGCTTGCCATGATGTTTGCAATGTCCGTTAGCCAAACCATTGCAGAATTGTATATATTTCTCTACTCCTTTCCTTTGGCTTGAGGTTTTGATGTAATGAACAAATTCTCCTGTAATGCTGTGTAAATAAAGCAAAGTCCTCTCTACTCTTGTCATTAACAGTATGCTGGCTGTATTATATAACATGTTGTGTGTGCATAATAAATACCTGTGAGAGCAAGTTGGGCATTATATCATGAGGCTTTCCTAACAGTGGAATTACTAAACCACTCATTTAGATTCCAGTTACTGTTTTGTACTTTTAATATTGTGATAGCTTCTGGCAGACGGTAGTAAATATGATTCTTCTGCTCTTTAGAATACCTCTAAAATTAGCTTAACTTGGTACTTCTATCAAGTCGTATCATGACAGGTTTTAGCACTATGTCCTCCTCTAGGAGATAGGAGGGGAAGTTCATTGGGTGTGTTTTTTTAAAACTTTCATGTTGACTTAGGTGTCTGTTAATTGGTGACCTGCTTCCTCTGCAAATCTTGGAGGTGATCAGGCTTGTAGACTCCAGTTGTCCCTCCTTCCTGTCCTGATCTTTTGAAATGTTCCTCCTGTTGTGTGTCCTGCTGAGATTAAACATAGTGGCAACATGCCAGTCTGTTTTGGAGAACCTGCCAGTTTTGGGAGTGGGATGTTCATTGGGAAGTGATCCATGCCCTTCCTTCCTAAATAGTAAATAGATAACTCCTAACCAGCTGGCTTAGCTAGTTCATGCTGAGTTCCAGATCTTGTTTCTATTACATAGTTGTACCATCCTGGTTGGTAGTGGCTCGGCTTGCTGTGATCAAGGGGATAGTTTTCCTCAATTTTCCGACTTTTTTTTTTAGTGTACAGTCACACTGACAAAACTTATTATGTTTTTGGCACTCTTACGCGGATAGCTGCAGAAATTTTTTCAGGTAACAGAATAAGATCCTGAATGCTTTAATTATGGAAGTGTTATTTTTTTTTAATAGGCAGCATTGCAGATGTCAAGTTATAAGGCAGTGTGTATGTCCATGCAGTGTGTTGTAGCAGTCGTACGTATTAGCTGTTCAGAATCCTTCTGCAAACATGCAGATTCCCAGTAGTCCTTTCCTGCTGTAGTTATTAATGCAGCCACTACTTATTACTGGTGCAATTATCCAGAATTATCAACAGTTAATAAACATGTCATCCTCCTAAGCTAAACTTTAACAATATATGTTTTATTAATAAAAATAGACCTATAAATAGCATGAAATATATAAGCTAGTTATAGATCTATTAATAATATATAATGCATTAATATGTAATTTATTTTTCTTAACATTAACAGAAATGTTCCTATCCATTTGTCGTAGAAGAATGTTATTCTCCAGCTTTAGGTTATTACTGTTCTCATAAAAGTCAGAGAACCTATTTGGATATGAGCATCCTCTCTACAAAATGTATAAACCACAGCAGGAAAATGTAGCCATGTGTTCTAATGGAGCTGACATAGCACAGACATAAATTAGTTCTGCAACTAAATGTTTACAATATACAAAACCAAGTTGTTTGTTTGTTTTTAAGTGCACATCTGAGGAGTTTAAGTACAGAATTTCAAATTCATTAATATAAATTGGATTCTCTCCCCTTGGTTTGGGTTGAATCAAAGCCTGAGGTGGGGGGATTCCTTTTATTAAATTGTGTGTCATCACTCTAGCTGCTCTGAAAATGCATTTGTTGTCCCTTTAAATTCAGCAGTCTCTGTTAAAGATCCTTCATTTGCAGTTTGCATTTTTTGACATACTGCAAATCCAGTAAGGTCTTAGGATGTGTTCCACACAAACTTCTTCAGCATTTATTTTCAGATCTGAATTATCACTCTTCTATAAGATACATTGTCTCTGTGTTTGCAGAACCCTCTCTAATCCTCTAGATTCTCATTTTACATATAGAGAGGTTTCATGTTGTGAACACTCTGGCCAGGATAACATGCTCAAGATTTCTTTGTGATTATCGTACTGTAAACTGTCAAATGGCATTATTTTTGGTAGGCAGTAATGCAGCTGTCTTTCTAATTTTTCTAACTTCATAAGGGAAGAGTTCATTTATATGGGAGCTAGAACTAAGAGTGGACTTTGTTACCCGGTTACTGATGCAAGTCTGCATGTTGACAGTCTTGCCCAGTGTAAGAATAGGCAGAGTCCAGCTTCGTTGCTTTTGGCCTTGTAGGGGTGGAGTTTTTTGTGGTGGTGTTTGGCTGGTTTTCATTGGGGTTTTTTGTTGTATGGGTTGGTTTTTTTGTTTCTTTTGTGGTGGAATGATTTGGTTTGTGGATGGGTTTTTTTTTCTTGGCTTGTTTGCTACTGTTTCAGCTCCAGGTTAGACATAGAGGAGAAGTTCTTCAAAGAACTTCTGATTTACGGTGTATTTCCAATGACAAGTGCATAGTGTCAGCTGTAGAGCCAAATTACGGGTGATTGTAAAGTAGACGTTGTGTCCACCTCTTTGAGCTGGTTTCATGAATGTGTTTTGATGTAGCAAAGTTTCCTTCAGGTGGTTGGTGTTTATCGTTTTGCTGATCGAAAACTGACCACACGGCAAAGCAGCAAGCTGTGCAGTGTTGGTGAGAAACCAGTGTAGTGGGGAGAAATGAAAAATCATCTATATGTTGACTAGTCATTGCGTGTGCATGTGGGCATTGCATGGTTGACTTGCTAGACAGCTTTCATATAGAACATGTCATTTCTTACAAGCCGTGTTTTGGTGTTGTAATGGGCTGTATTATAAATACAGTATTGCTGTAAGCCCTCTTAAAACTGTGCCTTCTCTGCCAGTGGTCTGAACTGTCTTTGAGTTTTATAGCCTTTCAAGTATGCTTGATAAATCAAAGTCTGAAATGGTGTTTGTACTGCAGCTTAAAAAAAATGCTTATTGTAAAGCTATTCAGAAGAGAGGAGTTGAACCTGCACGTTGGGTTTCAGCCATTCAACCAAAGACAGAAAGATGACTGAATTCAGTCTTAAATGCTATATAACTATATTTAATGGGGAGCACAATCACACTCTGCGGTGATTGTTGTCAGTGCTGCTTTATTAAGTTATGTAATGGCAAGAGTTCAAACTCCAGAGATTGTTGAAATAGTAGATTTAGAGACTACATTAGAATGCTTGTCGGTAACAAGTATATGGGTTTTCAAAGTGCAGAGATTTTTACTTAGATACCACTGCAGTTTGTGATTTTTATTTAAATAGTTTGGAGGTTTTAGACTTAATATCCTGCTTTCTAAAAATGTTTTAAAATCTTGTTTTATTCCCCAAAGATTTGTTTTCTGCTGTTGCGATTAGATGATGACAGCTAGCTGGCTTTTAAAATTGATCAGGAAGTATTCTGGCAGTCATTCAGTGTTGTAATAGCACTTTAATGGATATGAGCTATTCACCCAGATCAGACTCAATGTCAAAACAGGCGAAAATACAGCTGTCACTCTGGACAAGAAGTTACACATATGCAAGCAGCTGCTAATAATACTGGAAAGGAAGGCTCATGATAATGGTTTAAAGGTGTGTGCATGCATGTATATGCACGTGTACTGCTTCTACATGTGAAGACACCTGGTAACAAACATGTTCAAGACATTTTCTGGCGTTACGAGGAAGTTGCAGTAAGTTCGCTATGTCCTGGAGGGCTCCCAGATTTTTGGAAGTAAGAAGCTCTGAATGATGTGTTGCTCGAACTGTGGTATAAATTTTAAAAGGATGGCTTCGTGGGTCCTCATTTAATGTATGTGTTGTCCTGTTGGTTTCAGTGGAACTTTGACTATGCATATAGATCAAGAATATGGCTGTAGAAATATGGTGGCTTTTTAAAAAATCAATTTTCAGTCAGAAAATTTAGTAACAACAGCTTAATGCTCATATATATATTAGAATTTCATTTTTCGTCAGGGTAATTTGCTCTTCTTTGTGTGTCACCTAGATTTAAACTGTTCACATGTGGTTTATTTTAAGACCCTTTGGAATCAGAGAGGTAATTGAATTATCTTCACGTGGACAAAGGGATTCTTGCTTTCCTAATGTGAAAAGCATACATAGATACACAGAGATCTTTGTTTGATATAAATGGAAACTATGATCTCTAGGGATGGTATGCTTTCTCTCCTAGTTGGAATTTTAGGATGGAGATAAGTAAATATAGAGTACAGAAATGCTTTGCCGTTTGGCTAAATAAAGCTCAAGAAAACCAAGAAGCGGCAAGATTTGGGAACGCCTTGTACCCCCTTCTAAAATACAGGTGCACATCTCTTGCCTAATACAGGCTATTTCCAAAGCTAATGGGGTAGTGCACAGGTAGGTGGTGGTGGTGTCCTTGCTTGATTTTTTTTTTTTCCTACTGTTGCTTGCATTAATTAGTCTGCTGTCTTAATTTTGTCTTTTTAAGGGATTTTTTTTCCCCATAGAGTTCTAACTTTATATATTTCCAATTGTAAAAATATGTGAGAATTGAGATTTGCGAGAAATGCAGGATGTTCTCTATTAAATAAGATCACATAGCTCCCTAAGCTGAAGGGACAAATCCAGATGTTACAGGGGAGCATTTTCAGAAGGCTGTTAAAGTCACTTTATATGGTGCTTGTACATAAACATAAAGATTCTTTAATGAAGTTTGAGAGTTAAAAGTAGTGATTATATGTACTGTCACGGGTTAGGGCTGGGCTGGCTAGTAGACAAATGATAGATGCTCTCTGTTAAACACCCTCCCACATCCCAAAGGGGAAGAGAAAGGGAATAAGGGAGAGGGACTTACAGACTGGAAAAGAAAACTAAGACTGCCGTAATGAAAATGATAGCAGTAAAATGGGCTATCTACAAATATACACAAACCCAATACCAACTTCAACCACCATGATGGCAATCACATCACCACCCCCACTGATGCTGTGGGAAGACACTGGGAAGCCCCAGATGGACTGAGTGGCAGGTAGAAACAAGATTTAGGAGCTGGATTCCAGAATTGTGTTCAGGAATGCACGGTTTGGGATCGAAGGCAGGACAGGCAGAGTTATCCTTGTATGCCAGTCATTGAAGAAGAAAGCTTGACCCTTGTGATCCCTCAGCTTTATACTGAATATGATGTCTGTGGAACACCTTCATGGTCAGTGTAGGGTCACCTGTCCTGTCCACTCCTCCCCACAGATGCAGCCTCTCACTGCACCCCCAATGTGGTATACAGGATTTAGCAGTGACCTTGGTTTTCTCAGGAGCAAGTACAAGCAGGAGCCTTTCTGCACCCTAGTCCCTGGCAGTAGCTGTGAACATTCAGCATTACCACTGCTAGAAGCAGACACTGTCTGCAGAAACATGCTGTTACCTTCAGAAAGCGCAGTTAGTGAGAAGAGACCAAGCTGAAAAGTAAAATCACTGAACAGAGTCAGTTCTGTCCTAGCTCAAACCAGGACATACACACACACACCGTATTATATTCTGAGCTTTCTCTTTCAGACACACACTAAACCTACACAGAGCAAACTGCATTCAGCAAGTGTGAGGAGGATAAAATTGGCCAAAAACTTGAGCATCAGCTCTGGTTTTGTGTGGCTCAGAGGCATAGGAAGGACTCTGAACAGGGCAGTGAAGCAGTCCATGCTAAAACGAGAAGTTGTCTGGGCAGAGACATCTGAGACAGGGCTGTCCTTGGGGACAGCCAGTAGAGGATTGCATGTCACCTTAGATCATTGAAGTACTGAGAGGAGGAGTGGGACTACCCTATACACAGATCCTGTAGGCTGAAGTACTTCTGGATTTTGTCATTTCTACTCTACGGTAAAAAAAGGGTAAGCATTAGACAGTGCTACATGTAACTTGCATATCAGGAGAATGCACTGATAGACTCATTTCTGTTCCCCTTTGGACATGTAGGTCTGCATTAGACTTGAAGTTGTGCCCATGTATAGCAAGCAAAGCACAGATTTGCTTATATATCTGAAAACTAGACATCTGTTGCACCCTCATGTAGCTTTCTCCTGGAAAAGGCAGTTATTTGCAAGTTTATGTATTCCTCTTAGATGGCTGGATTTTCAGAAAATGCTGTTTAATTTTTTCTTTTAGTTTCCACAAAGGACAGTTTAACAATTTTATTGTTTTGGCTATTTAAAACAGGAATCTCTTTGCTCTAGTGAAATTTTTTGAAGAGAAAATTAGCAGTATAGTATTCACTCACAGATACTGTGGGTTTACTTATTGTTTGAATTTTGAGGTCAAACTGAATGAGGAGAAAAATATTTAAAACATTAACCAGGAATAATGTCTTCCTATGTGCCAATTGATTATTTTTTTTCCCTCCACAATCATGTCTACTCCTCCAAAACTGAAAATTTACTTCTTTGAACAATGAGCGATGTTCATCTGCCTAATGCTCCTTTTCTCTTCTGGTCTGTTCTGTGAAAAAAATTTACAGTGCCTCTCAGCACATTGAGAAGAAAATATGCACCTCTGCACTCCTTTGACTTACAGGCTTTTAGAACTGGTTCCCACCCTGGTAAGCACATATGGCTGCGGAATCAGGATCATGGCAGACTTGCAGCACAGGCATCTAATGACTTGCTGTGCCTGGTATAAATTGCTCAAACAGCATCCTTCCAGGTTTTCCTCTCAAGGGAACAAATGCTTTAAAAAATGACCTTCCTCTGCCCCAGCACGTCAGCCTGGAAAGTTTCTATTTGCTATTGAATTCCTGACAAGTAATGGGCAGTACTTAAACCTACTTAGGACATAAAACGTGAAAGATATGCTGCTTTTTTCTTTAAACCAGTGTTGTTTTCTTTAATATCACATAAAAAGCATGTACCTTGCATTTCAGAGTTTTCTTTGCATTTTTTTTGTGCCAAGGCATCCAAAAAGGCATTTTGTTTTTGAATGCCTCTTGTAAAACTAGAAGACCTAAAATACCTTTTCAAACCCATTGTTCGCAACCTTCTCATCCCTGAATTACACAATTCTAAAGTGTTCATTCCCTCAGAATTGGAACGAGTAATAGTACCCTCTATGCTTTCAATAAATGGCAATATGAAAAATATTCATGATCTTACAGTCTTTTTTCTGAAACATGAAATCCAGGAGAATTTTGCTCTGACAGAAAACCAGTCCATTTAAAGTTGTCTCCAAGCAAGCAGGCAGCAATTGCAGCATTGTCTGTGATCGCCTGTTCTGACACTGGTTCTGAACTGAGTTTTGCTCATTGCACTCAGTGGGAATCTCAGAAGTTTTTTTCATTATTCTTTTTCTTAGTGCAAAATTAGAAATTATTGTTAAGATTCAGAGGACAAAATGTTATTAGAAACCAGAAAGAATCCATATCAGATGTTCTCCTTTTTTAAATTGAGAAAAATAATGTGCAATTATAGCTAATTACATATAATCCTTAGTAATCCTCCATAAAAAGTACAAACTGTCAGGCCACACAGTTCTCTTCAGGAGCTGAGTTCCTTACATGTGAGTCTGAGGGGGTTGTTTTGGTTGAGTGATTTTTGTGGGGTTTTTTGGTGGGTTTTTTCATACATTCAATTCAGTGCTGACTTAATTTCAACAATCTTGTTAATATGGAATGCTGGTTAGGAAGGTAATAGGAAAATCTAGATCCAAATAAAGCTTGAAAAGGTAAATAAAAATAACCAAAAGTATTGTTTTGTCCTACTTCAGAAGCAGTAATGTTTATGAGGTTGAAAATCTTTGGAGATGTTCTCCCTTGGGCAAATGGCTTGTGTGAAACAAACATCTGGGGACACTTCCCAAATATTTGTTGTTTATACTTTTAGGGGGGTGTATTTGCTCCTATTTTATTAGTTGCAGCAGGGGGAGAATCTTTCATTCTCAAAAGAACTGTGTGGCTGTGACATTTTTTGTATAATTGAGATCTATTGGATTTTGCTACTCTTAGTTTTGAAAACAGCAAACCAAAAAAACTTCACCACACAAACCCCAAGCAAATCACAAGTGGTGTGGATTACGAGGCAGTGTCCTGAAGGTGTTCTCCTAGCAAGGTTACTTCTTTCTCTGGGGATTAAGTCAACTGTGCAGATGCTCACTGTCTTTTAGGTCAATCTGTGCAAATGTCTAGCGTAGAACTCAAAGTTTCTGTCCACACCATTTACTCCAAATATTGTAGTTTGGATGAGATGGTTGCTGAAGTGCCTGAATGTTTTGGTAAAAGCATCTTACAAGTAGAAGATGCAATTTAATGCTTTGCACTTGATTGAGTTTCATTTTTTCAGGTGGTTGTTTCTGTATAGGAAGTAAAGGGCAGAGCAGTTTACTTGGAACACGCCCACCTGCCAGGCTTGCTTTGCTTAAAAGCATGTGTATCATGTCTGTAAAGACTGGAGTTTCTCTTGTGGTTTGGGTTTTGGAGGTTTTTTCCTTTTTTTTTGTTATCCAGAGTGGGGTTAGTATTAATTAACACACAAGCAGTATGACCATTTATCATTTTCACTGCAAGGGTCTAAGGCTGATCCTTTTACACTCAGTAAATATTAAAAAAAAAAAAAATGAGAGGTTAGAAAGACTCTTGAAGTTTAATTTGTCTATTTACCACCATTATTCCCTGAGGCCTGCATTTTATGTCACACCTTTTCGGAGCATGCTTTTCTGCCTGATTGAACTTAACCCAAGCCCTTTGCCCATCTCTTTCCTTTCTCATTCCCATTCCTCATACTCTTGAAGAGAAAACGATACTCAGTTTTCAAAAGTCTTTAAGTCTTTAATCAACATTTTTTTTTTTTTTTTGATAGCACAGGTCATGTCAGTTAATGGAATGATGGAGAACTTTGGGGAAATGGTAGAACTTTGTCCTAGTACTGAGAAATCCAGGATTTAGAAGTTTTGGGGAATGTAACAGCATCCTACCTCTCTGCCCACAGCCACAGTAACTGTTCCAACAACTGGTACAACTGATGCTCCTGCCATGTCTTTCCCCAGCCATGGAGCATGTGGCAGCAGTGGGGAATCCCCACTGTGGTGCCATGTCACCTGACATGTTCTTCACTGCCCGAGGAATTTCCACAGCAGTGGAAGGTATGAACCTTTCAGTGGTGTGTGCAAGCCTTGGGCTCAGCTTGAATTCGGGTGAATGCCATTCCTGCAGCTCTGAGCTTTCCCTGCATGGCAGCTGGTGGGTCCCAGATAAGCACAGCTGCTATGCAGGGGTTTGGGGGGTGTAGGAGTTGAAGTGTATGAGACAGCAGGGACCCATGCACTGAGGTCACTGAACTTTCAGTTAGACTTGGAATTGAAATCAGGCCTGGTGTACGATAGGCAATCACTGTGGGCTAAGTTGAGTTACTGTGTTTTGGTTTTATTTAACTATTTGGGGTTCACACCCTGTTCCATATGGATGGCTTGCAGGCTCTGTTTCCACAACTGTGTGTTAAAATAGATTAGTTTACTATTGCCTTAATGGTTTACTCTCCTGCTAAGATCCTTGTCTGCTAAAAACAATTCTCTGTCCAACCGTAAATGGAAAAATTACTTTTTTTGCTACCAGTATTATTTAGGAATCCAGTAAAAGATGTGACATAAAGATGTCTCGATGTTCACATTGTCCCTTCTTAATGGGAATAGTTAGCTCTGGATACGAGCATGGTGAGGCCAAGAGAAATGTCTGTCCTCTTGGTCTCTGCTCATGGCTCTGAGTCTGTAGCTACTCTATGGTTCATGGTCTCTAGGAAAAAATCCCAAGCACCACCATGCTTTTGGATGTTCCTGAGAGAGGAGCCATCACAGGCAGTTTAACTATACTGCATGTATCAGAGGAGATAAGAATCATGGGAAGCGTGGTGTCAGCAGGAGTCTGTAGATCAAATAGCATTAGTGGGGTTTGACTTTGTCTGTAGCCAGCAGGTGCTAATCCGTTGAAGCCTCACTCAAGGCTGTGGAAGATTTCTATACATTTACAGCACAGCAATATGGAAGTTGAATTCTTGAAGCGATGACTGTGGTGGAGCTTTTCAGTGCAAGTTAATGACATTTCCTTGTGGGTCATTCTGCACGGAGTAGCTGATCTTTGCCGTCACTTCAGTTTGTTAACTGTAACCACTGTTTGAAATTTTTTTTCTCTCCATGCACAGCAGTCTCAGCTGTTTTGTGGCAGACCAGTAGTACACACACACACTGCACGGCCACCTTTTGCCCTCCTCTGTCTTAGTGAGGGGCCCGTCTGCCCAGCTCCAGCATGTAGCAGAGAGGAGCATCTGGCCCTTTGTGATTGGAAACTTGCTGGGTAACTGATTCCTTATGCAGAATTAAGGATGCTGAAATAGACCCTGATGACAGCAAAGCTTTCATGAGAGGGTTCAAGAAGTTGACATTGATGCCTTAGAACAGTTGAAAAGAAATAATGACGTGGAAGTGAACTAATATAAATAATTTAATAGGAAATCTCTGTGCAGTCTCAAATACAGTCCTCTTTTGTTCTGAGATGTGTCAGTGTCTGGCTATTTTGCTAGTGTTATGGAGCCTGGGTAAAGATCTAGAAAAGTCGTAAAATACTGTCGCCAACAGAATAGTAGAGTCAGAGCATTTCAAAAGGACAATGTTTTTGGGTTTTTTGAGAAAAAATTATGCAAAATAACATCAGGCAAGGGAAGGAACACTATCCTTACAAGTCTTACTGTTTTACCATTACCCTGTGTGTGTTCTTAATTTGGGAGCTGACACTTTTACAACATACTGGGCAAAAGTACTGGAAATTCAGCTTCCTAGTGTTGGGGGGAAAAAGTTTAGCCTGTTATTTGGATAACTTAAGTATTCGTCTAGTTACATTTACTGCTTCACTCATCAGAACTAATCTTTTAATTGAAAAAAAAAAAGGAGGGTGGGGGGACATCAGATGTTGGTCACTACTACTGTGTGACCAAATATGAATAATCAATGCTGTTCTGCCAAACAGTTAGAGTTAATAGCTAATATCCTTTGCTGGAGCAGTCAGAATTATTTAGAGTATCAATCTGAAAATAAAAGGAAACAAAATACAGTTGTGCACCACATTTTTGTATGTTTACCATGCTGATGTGTTTAAAATACTTTGTGGGGAGTTGCATTTTCTTTCACAGACAAAGGCATGCTTGGTGCAATGTGTGTGTAGCTGGGAGGTTTGTGTGGACAGACACACTCAGTTTTTGAAGACTTTTGGCTTAGGTTTATGTGGCTTTAATGATGTTTTAATAAAAGATTGGGATGTTGTATACAGTTGTCCCTAGCAGCATGGCTATTGGAACAAAGTCACTTTCATTAGCAGACTTCATCCGTAACAGTTTTGTGGGTCTGAGGTAACACTTGTGTATACTAAGCTAAGGGGCAACAGACCTAATCTTATACAGGTTTGGGTTTCTCCTTTTGTGGTTTTTTCGTTTGTTTGTTTTTCCCCAGAGTCCTCTTGTGCTATCTGGTTGCAATCTAATTTCCATTGTATTCACTCTGTTATAGAAATACTTAATGTCAGGAAGGAGATATTTACTGGAATACATGAGTCCAGAATTCATCATGATTCAGTGTGAAATCTGCTCGCCCTTTGCTCCCCACCCCCTCTTGAATTGGAATGAAATGTGCCTTAAACTGAAGTGAAATACATCACATGCAGCAACAGTGGGCCCTTGCTTCGCCTCTATTCCTGGTGTGAAATCGATACACTATCTTTCCTCCTGACCTGTTCTGTGACCTCCATTGCAGCTTTCATGCTGAACAGCAATTGCTTTGAACAGTCTGGGTCTGCCACAGCTCACAAATGATTCTCAGCTTCTGTCTAAAACTGGTGCTGATAACAAAGGGTTGATTTTAAATAATGCAGTTGTAGTCATCTTCTAATTATGAATTACGTGAAAGTGCATGGTCTTCTATTATTAAACATTTTCAATAGCATGTACAGTATGTATGGAGCCAGAATAATTCCACACCGAGAAGGCACAGGAGTTCTGTTCCTAAACATATCTGATAAAGTTTATGTCATTATGGAAGAGGAGAAATGTAGCAAACACAGCAGAAGACTATTCATCCTATTTTTAAGTAGAAACACATTTTTCTTTGAGTTTATTGCTGACTAATATGGTACAATTTTTTTTTTACTAACATTGGAATTTTCAAAGAAAAACATACTGGTCGATGCATACATTCAAAGGAAGGGGGGTGTTTCTCAAACTAAGATGTCTTAAAGCTGTTACAAAACTAAGCAAACCCTAATCCTTTGCTTAAAAGAAAACATCAAAACAGAGGAAAATACATTCTGCTTTCCTGATTAGTAACTAATAGTGATTCGGGAAATATCATCATTTTGAAGACTTATTTATTTTTGAGCATGATTTACCAGAGGATTACTGAAAGCAAAGACGAATTGAAGATATAATGGGCATTTATGCTTGCACCAAGAAGTCTATTGTGCTGTTAGCTAGATTACTTTAATAGCCTTTACTGGCTTTGAAATCAAGAAGCTGCATGAACTGCTGGATAAGCATTCATTTTTCCAAAATTTTGTGGTAGGAAATAGGATATCCACAGACTTCTGTTATGAAATTAATGTCATTTAATGGAGTATTTCTCTGCCATTCTTCTCCTCAAAAAAAAAAAAGTGACTGTAGCAATTTTGGCATCATGAGTGAAATAAAAATCAGCTTTCAACACAATATAGTTTACTAAGTAATGCTAAGCCCTGTGAAGATGAATGTACTGTCTGGATTTCACTTATGTATGAAACTGTTTACAATGAAATTAGTAAGAGAATATTGCTCTCTCTATGTACACTTTAATAATACTCAACTACATAAATAATCTCATTCTTTTATTGCTCCTTCATGTATTCATTCTGTCTGTTACCAGCTAAAATTTCCTACATCACCAGAATCTGGGAAGAGAAAGATGTGTAGTGATGGTGTCTGTATATTACAAAGAACCATGAGAGAGGTTGTGAATCACTGGTGTCAGACTAAGTAGTACCCTACTGAAATAATACCTGTTTGAGTGATATCTGTTTGGAACATTTTCCAGTGATCTTTATAGGGTCAGTTTAATCATTACTGTCACCTTTATTTGTAGAACTTAAGGTGTGTAAAAACTCACCATGTTTCCAAAATGTGATCATATCATCATAGTGGAGGGACTCTAGACATACTTATTGTTGCAGTATCACTGTCCAGTAGCAGTATTTAAAAAACAAAACCCAAAATGAACAAAACCAACCAAAGACAAAAAAAATCAGTGTTTTAAGAGTGTTCTTAAAACATGCGTGAGTGGGCGTATAAGAAACGGATAACTGGGAATCAAAAATAAAATAAACAGGTGGTGCTGCTGGGAAGCTTTTCTATTTTTCTCCCCTTAAGTATGTTGAAATGCTTCTTAAAAAATAAAGTTCAACTGTGTTATTCTCTGAGGCTTTCAGTGCCACCAGCTGTTTTCTCTCCATTAATACATGGAGATTGCCTTATGTTTACACTCATTGTTCATGAAGAGGTGTATATGAAGAAAAGACGCATTTCAGAATAGGTCCAAGTCACCATTGGGCAACGAGGAGTTTGTGTATTCGAGCACAGGTTACTTCTTAACATCATTATCCTTTTTGACTGCTAACTGACATCTGTGGTTTCCCGTACACCTCCAGGCTTGCTTTCTTTAATAGTGGACTGATCTCTGTTAGTTGTTTTTAAGAGTCATTTAAAATGTGTTGTAATCTAGATGTGGGTGAAGTAACGTTAATGCAATATATTTGGCTCGACTCAGTATTAAAGAATAGGTACTCATGCAATAGTGTTGTTTCAAGGAAAAATAGTGCTACAGGCTTAGGTTCGGCATCTACAAAAACTTACGCTCCGAGTAAGCAAAGGGAAAATACGTAGCTCATGTTTCCATGTTGCTGCTGCTGCTGTCGTTTGTTGGTAAACACAGTCTTGAATACAATCTTTCTGTGAGTGTGTCTTGTGAGGAATTGCCCCGCAGTGGTTCAAGAACTGTTCTTGAACTGTTCAGCAGTTCAAGATCAGTAGTGGGGGTCTCCCATTCATAGGAATAATCAGTTTTAATGATGACAGATACAGATATAGTGCTCAAAATTGTTTTGAAGCAGCACGATAGTATGCTAACATAAAAATGGAGAGTATTTTTCACTTTTCCTTTCATGGAATACTCCCAAACAGCATTTTCCAAACACTTTATTAAAGTTAAATTCCTGTAGCCAGAGGGGGGGTTTTTTTATTGTGAATATGAGCAAGTAATACGGTGTATGTTCCCTCCAATGAATTGCTGTGCAACAAGACTTGATGCTAATTCTACCTTTCTGAAAATCTGATATCAAGCAATTTATCTTCTAAATAGTACTCCCGAGTACTAAACCTGAAATGTTTTGGCTTCAGCCCAAGTCAAACTTCAGGAAGCTTATTCTCAGGACCATATTCCCTACCTCTGTAAATTTAATTATAATAATGAATAGAATACGTGTGTCAAGATACTACTTATGAATTCTACCTGTTTTCTTGTCCCTGAAACAGAAACATTGAAATAACAACATAAAGCTCACATAAAGGTTTTGGAGGCTTTTTTTAAAAAAAGATATTGTGAGTGGAACCTGCTAAACTGGAGAAATCCTATCCCCCTCATCTGAGGAGTTTGAAAAACTTTAGTACCGATATGCAGTAAGAAAGATGTTTTCCCTTGTGTTCTGCAGAGCTTTGCTTCAGACCTCCCTACATTGTGCTGTCCTGGAGATCCTGTCAGGGGAAATGGATGAGTAGTAACTATGTGAATCCAACAGCAAAAACTCTCTATTCTGGGACACTGAGGACATGGACTTTCCAGCCTGTGGGGGCAGGTCTTTCAGCATCAGTAACTGTTTGGTTTTCTTTGTTTCCTGTCCTCGTTCTGATATCAGGGAGTGAAACCTACAGCGCTATACGAACCCCTTAGATTATGGGCTGAAGATGGTGTTTAGCTCTGTGGGTCTGGTTCTGATACTGATTCTATTCTCTGCCTACACAATGGCAAAATGAGGGTCCAAGCATTTAAAAAAACCTCTTCTCTTATACCAGTGACAACACAAGTAAAACTATCTTAAAAACATTTTTGTCTACTTTACAATAAAACATTCACATTCTATTTGAAAACTTAAATTGCTTAGAATGTTAAAGGTATAGAAGAAACAAGGATGATTTCTAAGCTTGAAAACAGTGCCTTCTAATCTATTAGAAATTTACAATCAATTATGAATTGGAATGAGGAAAAAATGGTATGATGTTTAACTGTCAAAAGTTTCTGAAAGTGTCCCCTACTAGAATTTTTTTTTAGGAAAATTTTAGAAGGGGGATAAGATGTGGCAAAAGCTCACTTCTGCTTTAGTTTTGTAGAGGTTGAAAAAAAAACTGAGGGACTTTTGAGGCACCTCACTGAGCTAACAGGCAGCATAATGGCAAATGATTCATTGCTGACAGATGAAACGCAGTGCACATTGGAAAAAAAACAATTTGAACTACTCATACACGTTGCTGGGTTCTGAATTAACTATAACCTAGAGGAAATATGCCTGGATGTCACTGTGGGCAGCTCACTGAAAATCTTTGCTTTAGTCTACAACACTAAACATAAAAGCAAATGATATGTTAAGCTGTATCGAGGGATGGGGTTGAAAATAGTATTGAAAATGCATCTAATGATACTATAGCGTGAGCATTGCAACAAATATATTGTGGTATATAGATCGATGGTATGGCATCACTTGAATAATGTGTTCAGTTCTGATCACTCTGAGAAAGATATAGCAAAAATAGAGCCAGTCTGAAGCAACTAAAATAGTGTTTAACGTGAAGAGGGCTGAAGAGATTGTGTATCAAGAAAAATAAGAGGAGAAATGAACAACATACAAAATAGTGAGAGGTATACACCAAATGCTCTTATTTACTGTGCTTATAATGGGAGGTGCAAGTAGATATAAAGTAAATTTTAAAGTTGACAATTTAAGAACACAAAAATGTACTCAGCCTCCCTTCCTAAACTGTATGATTAATTATTGAATTTTATTGCTTTCTTACATCCTTGATATCAAAAATGCAGAAAGAGTCAAAATTTGACGTTTGTTGAATTACTGAGGATGTTCACCATTTCAGCAGAGGATGGACCAAAGGTTGGGAATTCAAGACCTCACTTCACTTCAGTCTGATACTGACCTGCTCTGTGACCTTGGGCTTCACTTCACAGGCTTTGTCAGCTGGAGATGTTCTTAGTTGTAAAGGACTCAGGGCAAAACTTACAAAACTATTCAACTGCTGAACTTGTAAGGAGGTGCTAATCAATATGAATTTAGGTTCAAGTGTAGATAATTGACTGTCCAAATCTTCTGTCCTAGACAGATGTCCTTGATCTCTGTGCAAACAATACTAAATTTCAGGGAAGTTTTAAAAAAAAAAAGTGATAGAATTATGTGTTTTAAGGTAGATATTAGCTGGCTACTAACTGGATGGACTTCTGTAATAATCCTAACCTCCAGCTTTTTTTTCAAAGTCGTTCATAATTTATGTGCTTGTGAAACACAGCAAAACATTATACCCAAGTACCATAATCAATATGGACAATTGCTGCAGTCTGAGCTGCTTTATAGTATCAGTGCAGTGGTGGAAAAACAAAACCTGAAAAACAGACAGACAAAAAAATGCCCAAACCCACAAATGAAGCAGGCAGCCTGGGCATACAGGTGAGTTTATACAATAGACCATAGTTAGTTTATATAATATGTCCTTCTAGCTACATGTGGTTGCTACCCATTTTTACTCCCAGATGCCGACCCTGAAATTTAGGATGAGAAAGGACTCATGCAAGTCAGGCAGAGCCTTATTAGTTTTCTGTTGAGGTGTCCTATAGCACACTGCAGGGAGGATTTGGATATGCATATAGGGCATGGTTTAGGCAGCAGGCAAACACACAGGGGCTGTAAAAGGTACACTTATTTCTAGAAACAAAGGTCCGTTCTGATGGTATTACATCCTACTGTTCAGTGGTGCCTCTGAGCTGTTGCCTGTTCTTTTCTTCCAACAATGATGTTCCTCAAATCTTCACTCAATTCTATTTAAGAGGCTGTTGTAACAGTCCTGCATTTAATTTGGCATTTAATCTGTTTTTAATTTGGAAATTTTAAGTACATCTGAGTTCCTGTAATCTCTTCTATTAAGTTTTGGCTATGAAATTTGCTTTTTTTTCCTTACAAACTTCAGAATTTTAACATATACTCACAAAATAGAAAAGGCTGGTAGAATGATTTAATGTTCTTAAAGATTCACTGTAATTAGAAACCTTGAACTAGATTCATATGGCTTGATTGACACCCAAGTCTTATGTTTCCCAGCGACCAACCTTCCCTGAAAACTGAGACCTAGGGCTGGCTGAATCCGGGTTCACCCTTAAGTTTTCAATGGGAAAAAAAAAACCCCTTGTCCTCTGGAAGCAGTGTTACCATGCTGATACTTGCATGGGAAGAACTGAGGAGCTAAGCCTTTCAGAACAAATTTCTCAGTTCTGAGAGGAAGCTCTAATTCATGCTACTTTTACTGATTAGAAGGTGAATCTCTGAATTTAAGAGCTTTCCTACATAGACAACCAAAACATTCTCTGAAAATACTTCTATCACCAAGTTACTGCTACAAGCTTGAAAAATTATGCTGATATGTGCAGGTGTGGAAAGGAAGTAGAAATCAGTGGTGTGTGGGAATCACCGGCTTAAACCTTGATCTCTGCCAAAAATTATCTGGTAATTCTTAGACAGGAACAAAGTTACAGAAACGACAGGTAGGTCTTGCACAATTTCTGGCTTATTTTCATATATTTCATGGGAAAAGTATTTCGGTGTCTGGAAATTAAAAGACCAGATTTAACTGTAAGCACCAGATCTGAACCTTATCACAGTTCTGCAGCCAAAATGAGTCAGGAAAAAGAAGTTATTCACTACAGCCTACCAAGTCTCCCTCAAAATGCTCAAGAACTCAGCAGCAGTTTCAAATTGCAGTCTTGAGTGAGAAAGATCAGCTAACTCCTATCTGAAGTCTGCAGTTACAACACTCGATGGCTTCCTCTGTTGTTTGTGTGGTGTTCAGTGAGTGCTCATCCATGCCAGGACAACAGGGAGCCGGAGATCCAGCTTTGTCTTAGTCCAACAGCATACATATAGCGCTGGGTGTCGTTTGCTCCACAGCTGTGCTTTTGGCCCATCAGAACGCAGTCTGGTGAAATGCTATTCTCTGTCTCTCTCTCAAGAGAGAAGATTCAAGGTAGATGAATAACCACCCCATATTACCTCCATGCTCTCTTAAGAGGAAGAAGAAAGCAGCCCCTCTGACTTGCCTTGCTAGAGTCTGCTGACAGCAATACGTTGAGTTGGTGGCAGGGGGAAAGGCAACCAACACAATTTAAAAAAAAAAAATCAGCCTGGATGTCTGATCTGACTGTTTTGTGGGAAAGAGGAGAAATGCTGCTTCAAAAATGATGTAGATAAATTGGTTGTACTTGGTAGTTGTTCAATACCATAGTGATGTGCAATGTATATTTAAAAAGAGCGTGAGGAGTGGTCTGGTTCCTAACACCATCTAAATACAGCTGTTGCCAAATCTCAATGTTCAACCACAGTGAGAAATCAGACCTATCTATTGGACTGCTACTGCTGAACTCGCATCT
>NW_010419093.1:76141-77961 GCF_000710305.1 Buceros rhinoceros silvestris
GTGGGGGGGTGGGGAGGAACAGCCAGGACTGACTATCTTGGTAAACTTTTCTTTGCTCCTAACCAGAAATTCTTGCTACTTGTTTTTATGTTGCAGGTTTGTTGTTAGGTTTGGGGTTTTGCTTATTTGTTTTAGGGAGTTGTGGGGGTTTTTTGGTAAGAGATGCTGAATAAGCTGTTGTGTGAGGTAGTCTTAATTTCTGACCCACTGTCTCATAGTTATCAAATGACAATTAAATGTTACTCTGTTAAACGACAGCTAAAGAACATCGGGCATAGGACGGAGGGTAAATGGGTGTGATGGTGTTAGACAGCTTCTAAATAAATAGAACACAGAGTATTCAGCATAAAAGTCCATTTATGGAAAAACACCACACTAAAATGAACCTTAACATCATACAAGCAAGTAGGTGGCTTCCTTTGTTTTCAAAGCATTGCTTTAGGTGATAGCTGCATAGTTAAATATGGAATGTATTCCACGGTGTCTCTGGACTGTTTGCTTTTTCAGGTTAAGCATAATAGGCCCCATTCTGGGCTAATTTAGATGCCGTGCGGTCTCGAAGTCAGTGGGATTTTAAGAGATTTACATTGATATCTTATTTGGCTCAGTGTTTTGGGGTATGATTTTTTTTTTATTATTATTTATGTTGTGGCAGAGGAAGAATGAAGAAAGGTAAAATAACTAACAGAATTGTTAGCGAGCATTGGATAAGGGCTGGGTCTAAAAAAAGGTCATAGGATCTTGGCTTCTGAAGTGGAATCCAGCCCTGGGCTGGTTTACATCCTTCAGAGTAGTATCCGCAGCGGCTGCCGTATTGTGAGTAGAGCCTCATATATTGCCTAGTTTAAAACCAAAAGACGGCAAAACCCACACACCCCATGCTCCCCACCCTTCAAAAAAAATTTCTGTATTCTAATTTCTTTCCCATCTTTCTGCATCTTTGATTGTGGTACATAATTCTGGCTAGATGTCAAGTAGGATTGTAATTCACAGCCCAAATCTCTGATCTGGGCTTGAGTCACAGAATGGTTGAGGTTGGTAGGGACCTCCTGTCCATGCCCTGTGGATTGGAGAAGCAGAGTTCCTGGAGTGGGTTGCCCAGGAACCACCATGTCCAAATGAGTCTTGTCTATCTCTGTGGGTGTAGACTCTGCAACCTGTTCCAGTGCTCCATAACCCTTGCGGTAAAGAAGAGTTTCTTGAGGTTCAGATGGAATGTCCTGTGTTTCAGTTTGTCTGTCATCCATTTGTAAATAGAGCAAGGATTGCCCTTATTAAAACGGGGATTCTACAGTAGCTTGCTGCAGTGAATTCTTATGTAGGACCTGTTTTATCACAAGGGTGTTCAAATCCACATCTTCCACTTCCCAGCAGAAAGCCACGAGTACTTCAGAATACAAGTTTAATTTGTTTAACTACTCAAGTAATAGCAATAATCAGTATCACTATTGAAGGTTCATTTGGCCAGAGAACCTGTGGAAGAAAGCACATGATGCTGAAGCCCTGTGATGAGGGCGCTCATCTGGGAAGGACGCTGATGGCTTTTGCAAGGACTGCTTATGTGTTTTTTAATAACTCTTCATGTAACATGCTCTCAGTGGCTGCTGTTCTTTCATCCAATGAGTTTTTCTAATAATACCATTGTTTTAGCTGGAGGAGTTAACACATCCCTTGCTTTAGAATAGTTATCAAGGAGTTTGTGGTAATCCTTGGAACTGTGGAGGATGTATGTTTGAACCTCCTCTGGCTGAGAGGCATGGGGACCTAGTTCTCCCATGTCTTTGCAGACGTGGTGTGAAAACGGACATCTCTTCTAGTCT
>NW_010419093.1:78015-91307 GCF_000710305.1 Buceros rhinoceros silvestris
GGGGGATTGTTGAAGTTGGAGTATAGGTCAGCCGATGTGACAGTGCACTGAACCTTTTTAGGCTTGAATTCACTTTGCAGGAGTTGCTGGGTGATGCAAAGCCAAGTGTTTGTTTCTCGGGGCCCAATCAATGTAGAAAGCTTCCTATTCTGGATTTCTTTTTGACGAGCTTGTGCAGATAGTACTTGTGTTGCAAATCCTGTTTTAAGATACTGAACTTTCTTCAAACTCTGTGTATGGCACTTAAGCATCTCACTTAGCGGCCTGGGCATGGCAATAACAATGTAGAAAACTTCCTATTCTGGATTTCTTTTTGACGAGCTTGTGCAGATAGTACTTGTGTTGCAAATCCTGTTTTAAGATACTGAACTTTCTTCAAACTCTGTGTATGGCACTTAAGCATCTCACTTAGCGGCCTGGGCATGGCAATAATTAAGTCTCTCTGATGCCTTGATTGGTGAATGCAGGAATATTCCCAGGGTTTGGAGATGGGTGGTCCTGCCTTCATCACATGGCTGCCTCGCCCCTCCTCAGTGTGGCATGCCCAGACCAGGCTTCCAATGTAAATAAGCAAGGGACCAGGGCTGGTAGGACATGAAACAGTGTGTGCTTGCCACTCTGTGTAGGAGCAGGCTTAAAGGAAGCCCCTCAGTTTCCACAGTAGTAACTTTCCATTTTCTTCCAAAGCTTGTTACTGGATAATAATACTAATTTTTCTTCTCAAACTACTCTTGAAAAAAAGTTATTTAAAAAAAACAGGACAAGCTTAGAGCTATATAGATGTAATATTGTAAAAATAATAATAAAGTAATTCTATAGTGACAGGAATATATATATTTTAAAAAATTCACAGCCTTAAATTCCACATTTGAAAAATGTGTAAAATTTCTCAAATAATTTTATACTTACTTCAGTGAAGCACCATTATATTAAAAAAGGAAAAACATATTAATTTATGGAGGATACAAAAGCATTTAAAATGTAGTTTTATTCCAGAGAAGAGGGAGGGGGGAAAAAAAAAATTAGTGGGTGCTGTTTTGTGTGCAATTCCCAAGTATATTTTAAAAACAACATTGAATTTTTATAGCCAAATTATATTTTCTGCTAACAGGGAGTTGGGGAGGGATGAATAATAGAATGATTGACAAATCTTTTAGGGCCTGATTTTACAAGATGCTGCTCACCTCCTGATTGCTGCCAATCACTTTCATTTTCCTTCAGTCGATCTGAGAACATATGGCATTATTCAGATGGTGCTGAGCACCTTCAATCACAGTCCTCGTAATGCCACAACATCCTCATTCTGTGCAAATGTGAGAATTGCTGTTGACATTTCAAACTGGAGGGTTATTTGGTCTTTGTCTGGACAAACTCCCAGCTGATATAAATGGATGTTTTGCCTGAGGAAGGATCGTAAGAGTAAACAATAAATAATCGATTTTATAAGTGCTATTGTATGTACACACACTATGTGAGGTATCAATTTGGTTCATAAAATTCTTTACCTCTTCCACTTTTACGAGGGGGGAAAAAATGCCATTCCTGTGGAGAACTGAAGTTTAGTTTACTCTCAGTGCAAATTTTGAAAAGCGCAAATTCTGGATGTTATGTGCACAAAGCAATTGATTTAAAGAGATCAGAAAGGTGTTTAATTTAAATATAAAATAATAAAAACAATTTCAACATCCTAATTTGTCCTGCATAACAGTTACCTGTAGAGAACCTCTAGTCATGACTATCTGTTTTTGATGCCTCTACAGAATAACTGTCCAGCATCCTCTGCCCAACCAATCAGAATGTAGAAAAATCTACCGATATGACGGAATCTACTGTGAATCTACCTACCAGAAGTATGTTGAAATCTGTGTGAGTCTTGCCTCTAGCTCGTGCATTTAGTGCTCGTGCTCTCCCGCTATTCAGAAATTACACGTGTGTTGAAACCGTACACTTGTGTGCAAAACCTCTCCGGCAGGAACAGAAAGATGTTGTTGAATTCTTTGGGATTGTGCTCTAAAAGCTAAAAAGCAAATAAAAAAGCCCTAAGACTTAATGAAATCTCTTAGGTATGCTCCTGTACGGTGCAAAACCCAAGAATGTATACACCAGAAAATCTAGGCAAAATGTATTGCACAGGTGCTTCGCATCTCAGGGATTTGAAAGGTGTGTTATGTATAAATTAGCTGTCACTTTTTTCAGTTGTGTAATGGAATGATGAGTTGTAATTTGCATAATCCTTTAAGAAGTCAAATTATACTGTCATGTAGCAGACTTAACATGCTAGCTAGGATTTCATAGCTTTGCAGCTAATTAGTATGTACCTTACAGGACAGTTAAATTGAAGTTGAGTCCTCTTGCTTTGCAGTCATTTGCCTTTGTCCGCTGCCCTTACAGAGCCGCTTTGTGTGTAACTCCAGACCTTTACCGGTGCTTCTGGCAGAAGTGCCATTGCTGTGGGCAGGCAAATGCAACGTGCTTGACTTGTGTTGCTTCTGCTATCAGCGAAGTTTCTGTTTTATTGTAGTAAGGATTTAATAATATATTTCTACATAGAATTGAAAAGTCTCTATTTGTCAGGTATATTGTATATGATTTTGTATTACTATATTGCAAATGCGTTATGAATTTTCTGTTATCTCGCTGGATTTTGAAACTGCTTTCTGTCACTCAGTGTTTACTTTACACACTCCAACTATATTCTTGTTTTCTATCGCAATGTTGTTGTTATCCTCTTGTGTCTAACAGATTTCGTCTTCCAGAAAAACCCTTAAGTTCTAAAAATCATTTGTGCTTTGCAGCAAAATGGGTTTTTTTTGGCAAGGTATTCATGCTCGGTATAATTTTCTGGGGCGTATTCTCTCGTCCGCTCTTTTCATTCCATAACCTCCTGGTTGTTTCCTGAATCTTTTCTTTTAGTAATAGGTACAACCACATCAGTAAAAGCTGGTACTTCAGTGAAAATGAAGAGTATAATTTCAGTTTGCAGAAGTGAGAGGAAAAGGAAAATCTAGTTTTATCAATGTAATTACAGCATCGATGTAACTTGGTGAGCCAAAATGAAAATCTGACCTCTTGCTTGGCTTTTTTGTGAATGGCTACTTTTGGTGTGAGAGATGATTTATTCATGATTTTACGTTGACTTAAATATTTCTTGCTCTTATTAAATTTTTGATGGCTTTCCTGTCTGTATCTCTAAATAATGGCAGCCTAGATCTAGCATGGTGTTACATGTCACCATAGAACTTAACTTCAGTGGTTTTACTCCCCTTCTAACTTCTGTTCAGTAAGCATAAAAATGTATTCACTCATTTAAACGTATGAAGCAGATTTGTTATGCACTATTTATATCAGTTTTTAGAACAACTTCAAGATTCTGAAAGTTTGTGGAAACAAGAAAACTTGGCACAGTTTGTCGTGAGTGTTAAATACGTGAGGGCCTCACTCTGAACGCTGCAGCATAGCTGGTTATCTTAAATTTTTAAATTAAGTAGAATTATTAGTTACTTAAACAGCGGTGCTTACCACAGAATGCAATAGTAGATGTTCACTTACAAGGAGGTACAGATAGCCATTAGCTAAATAGCTTTTCAAAAAAAAAAAGCAAATTCAAAAAATCAAACTGATTATGAAACAGTATTGGTTTTGACATCTGTTTTGTCATTCCTGAAATGTGAATTTTGAAGTATTGGTGCCAAGTTCACCTCACTTGTTAAAAATACTGGATTATTTTTGAAAACTAACGGCTGGGTTCTTGAAGATATAGAGTGCTTTTTGATTTAGTGAAATGTTCTCTCGGTACTTCTTCCACACTATTTAAGTTCTCTGAGTAATTCTCTGTCTTCTTCCCAATGGATGTTTTTGGAACTTTTTCCCTGTAGTAATTTATTTCTAATGATATAAAATAAATGAGTGAAAACTTCTCACTAATCAAGACAAAACAAATCAAGCTGTTTTCACAGCACTTTTAAAGCTTATCCTTTACTGCTACGCAACACATGAATGTTCGGTACTAGATATTCATGTGCCTCTCTTATACAGGATCAGTCTCTTCCCTGATTAGGGGGAAAGGGAGAGTGAGTGCAGAAAGGTCACTGGTGGTCCGCAGGATGGGCTGTGTGACCCGCCTTTCTCCTGTAGGATAACTTCTGGGCTGGACACAAAACAGCAAAAGACTTATTCTGAGTGTTAAAGGAGTTTAAGGACTGGCTGTACAGACCAGGACAGGACACAGAATCATGGATTTGGGAACTTTACTGTTTTCTCCCCAAATAATTTTAAAATTAAAACAAGTATTAGCATACTCTGGATTTATGTTTAACCATGTACCTTCTAAAGGTATTGTGTGTAAAGCTATTTAGCACTTGAAATAGAGATATTCTGATCTTTTCTTAAAATTTGAAAATCTTGTACCTTGACGTTCCACTCCAGAAAGACTTTCCAGAAAATATTTGGTCAAGTAACATTTTTAGTCAAACCTTAGTGCTAATACATACTGGAAATAACAGTTTGTAAGAGGCTTTTAAAGGTGTAGATTATTAAATACATCATAGTACTGAAAAAAATTCCAAAAAGCTTTTTGCAACATAAATTCTTGAGGAGCAGGACTAATGATTACATTAATATAGATACATATTAGGCAAAATAGTAAATAGCCTAGGGGAAACTGTGTTTAAATATTTATGATACTTTTGCAACGGAGTCCCTGTGCTAGATATCCTGGTCAGAACAGAGTGGAACACAGTTTCCAAAGTTGTTGGCGGAAAAACAGACTGGTTTGTGGTTGTTTTTCACACCCCCCATCCCACATTGTCCTCTGCCTTGGTTGCTATGGGTCTGTGATTTAGGTGGCTGAGCATGTAAGCATGCCTTCTAAAAAAGCTCTAAACTGAGCTTAAGTAGTTACAAATTGTTTCTGTGTTTACTAGTGGTAGAGACTAGCGCACGAGGCACTCTTGAAAGATTTTTACCATTGTGGTTTTTTTGAAGTGAATGACATGTCTGAAGCTATGGAGGTAAAACCTGAGGCCTGCCAGTTACTAGCCTGGAATCCCTCTGTCCCTCCACTCCTCAATATTTCCCCTTTTCCAGTCCCCACAGCTGCAGCCGGGAGTGTCCAGGTTCTTCTTTTGTGATGTCAAACAAAACTGATAAACAAAAAACTATTTATTCTTCTGTTCCAGCTACTTCACTATAACCAAACTGCTGAGGCTTTGCCCTCTTGCCCAGGTTGAAAATCCTTTCTTCTGCTTGCTCAGGCTCCTATGGTTTGCACTCTTGCTCACCTTTATGGAGTGTCAAACAGGCAACAAAGCCTATCTCTAGAGATTGCCAAAGAGGAGCACAGCTCACTGCCCATGCTCAGGTTTTATTTGTTGCTAAATTACAAGGAGTAATGGTGTGTCAAGAATAGGGGTTTTTGTTCTTGTCTGTGAGGAGTCTCTGTTGTGTACAAGCAGAGGCTACCTCAGGGGTTTTGGTGTGTTTTTTTTTTGTTTTTTTTTTTTTTAGCTTGGAAGTTATTCCATTCATAAAGTTGGCCCTTCAGAGTATCACCTGGGTCATGAGGGGAAATTCTCAGTTTGGTGGCTGTTGTGTGTTACCTCCAAAGCAAGGGTGGAAGAATCATCTCTTCCTCATTTCTTCCCCTCCATATTAAGCAGACTTAAAGGTAGTGTCTCTCTTCAAGAATGTAGATTATAGAGAAGAGTTCTACTGTAGCTCTTGCTTCTGAAATCAAGAGCATGGAATAAATATGTAAGGGAAACACCTCGCTCATTTAAATCCCAGAAATACAGCTATGTTCTTATTAGCTCTTTTTCCTTCATTTCTCTGCAAGGTAGTGAAATGAGCACAGAATAGAAGGCTCATTGATTTCAGACTAAAAAAAAGTCCTGGAAAGGGTAGCTTGGTCATATATACACTCTCATCCTGAGCCTGTAAATGCTCAAAATGTCCAAACTTAACAGACCAAAATAAGGTTTCCTCAGACTATATGTTGACTCAAACCCGTAAATATTTGTACAACTGAGAAAAGGAGGTACAAGGCTAAACCATTCCTGTCAGCCTCTAAGGTTTAAATTAGGATATGTTTGTTTATGAAATGCATGAAACAAAACCAGAGTTGCTTTGTATGACCAAGAAATCTCATGACCCTGGTAGACAACACAAATGAGAATATAAACCTTTTAATGGGCCAAACAGGTCTCTCAGGGTTTCCAGTGAGGGAATTCAACTAGCTATAGAACATGGGAAGATTAAGGATTTCTAGGGGTTGTTGAAGTGGTCTGCAGTACTCATCACCACCTTTAAATGTGGACAAAGCAGCAAAAGATCTGCAGAGGAGGAGCTGATGGTTCCAAATGAAGATGCGCCACTGTGAAAGTGAAAATTGTGGAAGCTTCACTTTGTGAACCTCTGCTGGCTCCTCTGCAGGTGGGTGTGCTTGCTCAGGCCAGTATCACCATTTAGGCAGCATAGAGAAGTTGATAAGGGCTGAGATAACATTATCTTTTTTCCACCTAAGGCTTTTCAGACTTCTTGTTTGTATACAGGGGCTTATAGAGCTGAGGAAAACATGTGAAACTTCAGTTGCAGGAAAAGCGTACAACGTGTAGGACAACAGGGCTTCATTCAAGCTCCTGCTATAGGGTAGGTGTGTGAGCTGTTTTTCCCATCAATGGCTTCAGTACCCCATGTTTAGGGGTTAACCTAAGCACTTATACTGTAGAAGCTGCTATTTAGTTTGATCTACTCTAGTAGAAAGGAGAGGCCCCCATCTTCTTGTACAGCGCGTCTTTTCTTTGTGGAGGTGTTCCCTTGCCTCATATCTTGATTTTCCTCCTCAAAATGTGAATTGAATAGGTGTATCTTGAAGGTTCTACACATCTCCTCTTCCTAAATTTGACCTGTCTTAAATATTGAAAGCTAATAACCTAATTCATACTCCATCAGCAAGTGCAGAGAAGGTGCTGCTAACTCATGTAACGGGTCTTTTGTTAGAAATGACCTGATTGTTACAGACTCAGTGTGAGGCTGCCTGGCAAAACTTTATCCCTGTTACAGCTGCCTGTGTCTGCTCTCACCTTTGCGTGGCTTTGAGCACATCTGTGGGTTCTATGTGCTGAGCTGTTCTAGACATCTTTTGCAGGAAGTAAAAAAACTTGGTTAAAGACTTAAAACACATCCAAAAGCGAGCCTGCGTCTCTACATGTAAGACATGAGAGGGATTTCTCTGGGTAAGAAATGAGATTAGCTGTGCCACTTTAAAATGATTAATGATCACTGGCTAGTATTAAGTTGAACATCTAATCCTTGGCTGATTGAAGCATTTGAGAGAACAGCACTCAAAAAAAAATACAATTTTTCGGTAGCAGAAGTTTTGTCATATTTCTATTATGACACAGTTAGATGTTGCATTGGCATTAAAATTTTACTTTGAGATTAATGGAGCCTGAATAGAGAATAGGTGTGATGCAGACGTTACCTGAAAATTTTCTTCTGCTATGTAATAAAGGGCCGTGTTTAGGTTTACAAAATACTATTCAGTTTATAGTTCAATACCAATTTTGAAGATTCACTTAAGCTTTGCAGGAGCTAATTGTAATATCTATTCTGAGTTAAATCCTGAAGTGAATTTGGTACTGGTCAATTGACCAATTAGGCTATTACCTTTTGCTCTCTTGCACACAATGCCAGTTAAACTGGCTGGATCTTCAGATCCCTTAACCACACCCTTTCAATAGGATATTAGTCACAGTCTGCTAATTCCCTGTTAAGAAAGGTTTTTTGATATCCTACAGAAATTGGCTTTGCATTTAATTTTCATTTCAGATATGAAGGGTTCTTTCTGCAGTGTTTGTTTTGTGGGAGTTTTTTGGGGGATTGTGTGTGTTGGTTTTGTTGTTGTTTGTTGTTTTTTTTTTCCCCCTGAGTCATGTTACTGCTTCCAGAAATGGAGAGATCAATTCAAATTATCTGTGACTGAGCTACCCTGTGTATTCAGCAAGGTTTCACTTTTCCCATGCTCTTTCAGTAACTCGCTGCTTTGCATAAATACAGGAGCATTAATAGCGATCATAACTAAAATAGTACTTGGGGAAGCAAGATAACAACTTCAGTAGGTTTACTAACAGTTTATGTGATCATTCCACAGCTTGCAGGAACACGGGGAGGAGGAAGGGGAAATATTTAATCCCCCAAATACAAGGAGCTAGCTAAATACCTGCCCTAAAGTCACGTAGTTCCATAAGCTGCAGTAACATGCCTATCCTGGAGCATTTTAGAAATGCTTTTGAAAGGTAGAGTTTCAACTCTTTGCCATCTTCTGATTTAAAAGGACAATATAAAATAACACAGTCTTGCAACTTCTGGTTCTTTTTAGAAAAAAAAGGATGTTTATAAAAACTGCAGGTGAAAGAAAATCCTGCCTTTCTTTAGATGAACTGTACTTACTGTTGGTTAAAGTGCTGTTACCTTATTTTTACTCTGGAGTTTTTTAACTTCTATCTATCAAATGTAGTGAATCCAACGTTAAGAAGCTGAAAAGTCCTCCTTTAATATTCATGATACTCCTCAGTTCTCCCCTCAACCCCCCCCCGCCCCATTTAGATATTTGCAGACGGTAACCCCGTGATTGTTTATCCTCCTCTTTGACACAGGGTTCTCATTTGTAGCAAGTTTTCCAGAATTTGAAACCTACTTGTAGGTGTTTGACGAACTCTTCCTGGTTTGAATAGTAGCATAGTCTATTAGTTATTCCCACAGTAGTGCACAGGGATCACAGATATAAACTAGAACCACGTTAAGTTCTGTTTGAAAGGGAAAGATTCTCTCTGTCAACATCATCAGTGATTTATAGAATCTTTTCCTATTGCAACTGTTGTTTACATCCTTATACATCAAAGGATCCTTTTTGCTGCTCTAGCCCGGGTATTGCACTGTAGGCTAATATTAATTCGGTTATCCACCATCATCCGTAGGTCTCTTCCTAGGTTATTATATTGTCTTTGTTTGGAATCCGTGCTCTTAGTTATGAGACAGACAGCTTTGTGCTCAGCTGTGTTAAAACACATCTTATTCAGGTGAGCCCAGGCTGCCATGCAATCTGTGGAGCTGACAACTCCCCGGCACTTACCATTTTATTATCTTTTGTGTCATCTGCAAATTTTACCAGGAAGGATTTTATGTTTTCTTTCACATCACTGATTTATTCTCCTGCACAGGTACTCTCTAGGGAATAAAGGGCTCAAGGAATACTCGGAGTAGACCTAATCCATATTTCAGAGTTGCTGGTCATAATGGCTGGGAGCAGATGAGGGCTGCTGGCACTGATGAGTTGCAACCAAACAGGGGCAGCGAGTCATGAGCACACTCTTCACTTGCAGCAGTACGAGATGGCTGCAGCCTTTCTTTAAAGTACTGTGAGCCTTGTCTTGCATAGTGGTGCTGCTGAAATACGGAAGACAATTACCCTTTGAAAACTTGTGTGTCCGTAGTGATTGCTACTAGTGAATTTCGTATTTATTTTTTATAAAAAGCTATTTCTGGGAACAAAGCTAGATTATTTGCACATGGTTAGCAACCTTAATGAATGCGTTTATCCAAAAAGAAGGGCAAAGAGTTGATTTTTGGAAAGTCCAAGATCTTTCATATTAGTTTTCACCCTAAATGAATTATTTTTGTTTCTTTTCCAAATGATGCTTTTATTTGGAATTAAATCGGTGTCTCAAAACACTAGAAGTTTAAATAATGAGGTCATCAAGCATAATGTTTTATTGAAAAATAAGTTCAGAAATTATCAGAAATTTTTCCTCCACTTCCATTTCTTTGAGCAAACCTCAGAATCATGCTTAGAAGATTTTTTGGTTTTGTTTGTCGGCTACTTGGCACAGCACTCTGACTTCCCTGAGGCTGAAGTTGTTTAGCAGTCTGTTAATTTTAGCTGTAGAGCTTCACAATACAGAAGTGACACAACTCATTTCACATCCAGATGCAGCAATTTCACTAAACTTCTGACCTATCTGTGACAAAACTGTTGACTGTCTGCTAAAATTCTTTTGTGATAGCAGTATCTGTGGTTGATTTAAAGTACTTGTACTGATTCGCTTTCTCTTTAAGACAAATACTGCTCCAGTGAAAGCATGCAAAGATTTAGCAAAGTTTAGCATCACCTCAAACTAGTATACAGAAAAGAATTGCATCACAGTTGGTAAAATAATCTTTGTACAACATTTTTGTCAAGTGTTTATGGTCTTAAAGTTCTATGTTCATTATACACGCATGTACGTATATGTACATAGACACTTTTGAAAAGAAAAAATACAGTAATTTCAGGGGAACAGGCAATGGAAGCATAAAGCATATTTTTACCTGAGTGCAATAGGAAGGTGCAATTTTTAATTTATGTCACTTTTTAGGTATAAAGCAATCCTGTCTCTTTTGTTCCTTTTTTTAAAAAAAAAAAAAAACACCAAAACCAACCCAGCCAATAAACAAAACCACAACTGTAATACTATACGAACCAAAAATTATATGATTAAGATTGGCCCTTAATTTCTGGTAAATAGGGAGTAAATTTCTCATAAATACCAAACAAAAAAATCTGATCTAGGAGGAAAGACGTGATCTATCACACTTCAAAGTTTACTTCCGTTGAGCAATAGCAGCCTCATGAAAGTAGGTGCCTTTGCCTCTTCTAGTTGTGTTGAACTTTGTCTTACAGTTTCATAAGTGATGTTGGGTCTGTGCCATCTTTGAGATTGCAGACTGTGATGCAGAGGAGTTTAAGATGCTGTATCATGTACCATTTAATCAGGCTGCACTATTTAGAGTATGTGTTGTGTACTGGGAATAATTTGTGTGTAAAGTCTTTCCAGCTGCATCTGTATAAAAGGTGAAAATCCCCTACCTCCCCACTAAAGTCAGCTAAATGGACTGTGGGGAACGGAGCAGCAGTTGAATGAATTAATTTCGTGTAGCTGTCCATAGCTGGCTGTGACACTGCCGTGTGCTTCCTCCACAGCTGACTCGCAGCCAGAGCTCCTACGCAGCTTTGTGGAGTTCTTGGGTTGCTGAATTTCTACACGTTGATTAACTGTCTCCTTGCCTAGAAGTGTCCTGTATGGTTTTCCACTCCTTTGCTAAATTCCAGTGTATCAGGGCAGTAGCTTCATAAGCCTCATGACTGTGGTGGATTTTTTTTTTTTACCTGTTGCTGTTACCTTTGCTACCTCTAAGATTGGAGCTCATCACAGCTCTAGGAGGGGTGCCACCAGCACTGAGCCCTCTTTTTGCCTATCCTTTCATGTAAGCTACTATACACATGCTGCTTCACACGGCTGGGAGAGAGTGGCTGTTGTGTGTTCTCCTCTCCCCAGTGGAAAATCTGCCATTTCTGAGTACTCTCTGCTGGCGATTCTGTGATGTCCATATAGGCAGTCCAGGCAAAGGGAGGCAGTGCAAGGTTTTTAAGATGTAAACCAGCTTGTGGAACCATTAATGCTGTGGGGTGTGATGAGTTTGGCAGCCTGTTAGTCCTGGCGCTTCCAGGAAGCACCCCGGGGGCGCAGGAACTCCCTGTGCCAGGCTGTATGCTAGATACTCAATCACCTGTACAACCAGTGACCAATACTGATCAATGTATTGATAATAACTGTGCTTGGGTGGAGCACGCACTGTGGCTTTGTCTAGCAGTATTTTCTTTGCCTCAAGAATGCTTCCATGCTTTCTTGCATTTCGAGCTGGATGTTTTACTAGAAAGGACATTCGTATTTTTTTGCAAACTTTGCAAGTTGAATTGAATTTTTTTGTTATTCAGTAGAGATAGAAAATGATCAAAATAGTTTGAGTGAAAGACTGAGTTAAGATTAAGAGCAGAATGCAAGCCAAGTCTATAGAATATTTTGGTCAGTTAGGGGTTTTAAGTGGTGTAGTATCCCACTTGGACAAAGCTGTGTCAGCAGAAACCTCTCTAGCAGACACTATTTTACTTGCAAAACTGTTCTTTTACTGATATTGCTTGTTTTGCTACTCAGTGATGATTTTCCTGTATAATTCCAAAGCAGACCTTTGCTGATATAGCTGATTACATGCTTAGTGCTTTGGCACAGTGGCGTACCACGATTGTTGTATTGGCAAAACGCTCCTAATGCAGACCTCGTTTCTTGATTTCAAAGCTCAACAAAATTCTCTGTTGGAGAATTTGAAGGGATGGTAGTTGTTCCATGACTCTGTGGTGTATAATCATTGGGATAGAGACTCAAGAGCTGTGCTGCATTTAAAAATCAATCCTAATTTTCATAATATAATTAGGGGTTTTTTTATTTGAGATATTCTTGCCGTAGACTTGAATTAAGGGTGAGAACCCCAATCTTCCGAGTTGCTTCGCCTATTTTGCTTTTGGTCTTTGTAGAATCCTGCTAATTGTGTGATTTGCCTGATTAATTGTGACAGTGCTAAATCTAAAATGGTTGAGCATCTTTGCCTTGAAATCAATTGATGCAAACTAAAACTTTCCAAAAGTATTCTGAGCTCTTTCATCCCCTCAGCAATCTCTCAACCAAATTTGAGGAGAAAGGCCTGGTGATCAAAACCTAGTCAAGCACAACGCCTTGCTTTGGGCAACACCTAGATCTTATGACTAAGAGAGCATTTTACGGTTATCATAGCAGGAGGCCGCCTTGCTTCCAGGGCTAGCAGCATGCTTTCAGAATCGCTGCTTGATTACTGGTGATGGTTATGTTACATGCTGGACCCAGCGTGACAGAGAGGCAGTTCTGATTCACATCACCCTGGGGAGCACCAGGCGTGTATCCAGACCATGCAGCAGCATTGATGGTAACCGTGGCATTGAAATTGCTAGAAAGGGCATGGAATTAGATAATCATCCATAAAAGAGTACTACTGAATGGCCGGGAAGTTCACAGCTAGCGGAGTCACATCTTATGGGAGCGTGGTAGTGTACAACAAGCAAAATCTGTTAAGTTTACTAAACGGGTTAAGGCAGCTTGGTTAGACAGGGTTTTCCCATTGTTGATGTTGGGTTGTTTTTACCACATCTCCTCCCTAAGTGCACTTCCAAGTTAGAAACAGATCTTTCGTGAAATGTCAAAAGAAGAGCAAATCAGCTGCTCCAGGCGTAGGTTGTCTTGTGGAGGTTAAACTGGAATCTATCTAATTATTGACATTGTCGCTAAATGGAATGAAATGCATTTCAGAATGTCAAAAAAATATATTACCTTTTCTAACTTTTGTACACTCCAGTTTTTTTCTCCTGCTTAGATGCTTTGATGCATTCC
>NW_010419093.1:91420-104277 GCF_000710305.1 Buceros rhinoceros silvestris
GAAATGCCTACCTCTTAAGTGTGAAAACAATCCAAGCAATTGTCCTTCCTCCTGGTTTACATCAGATACCATCTATTTTAGGTTGAAAACCAGGAGTAGATCTTTTGTTTTAATTTGAGGGAGTGTCTGCTCTTAAATCTTCTAAGAAATCATTAGAAAGGTGAATAAATGTCATGTTTTACAGATCCTCAGATAATTTTTGTGTGGGAATTGACTGACCCTTCAGGCATCCTCACCTGGCTGCTTTTTGAAGTGTAAGTGCAAGGACTTGGTGGCATGGCAGCAATATGCTCATGGTTGCAAGTAGCTATTTTCTTGTCATCTTTTACTTGCTCCTGGAGAACACAACAGCCCTGATGCGTGTGGTCTCAGTGCTGGCTGCCTGTGAACAGCCTTTATCTCTGTGCTGTTTGGATGCTTGCAATAAGCTGGAGTGTAGCAGAAAATGCTATTTGATGCCAGGCTCTGTGAAGGGAGGTTGGGCTTTACAAGGGCTTCTCTGCTCTAGGAGTTGCTGCTTTCTGCGTGTCCTACCCGAGCTTACTCTAAAGGCATGGTGTAAAGCTTATCTGCTTACAGATATGTGTTCAATAAGAGGTGATTTGGTAAAATATGTTAAAATTCATTTGGTATGTAGCCTCTTCTAGATTAATGCTTATATTGTTTTGACTTTTTCCACATGTATCTAAGACTAGGTTGTAAATCTCAAAGTGCTTACTCATGGTCATCATACCCCTCCTATCCGTTCCCACAATACCGTATTTGAGGGTTTATAGGGTGCCTTGCTGTGAATACTCTTATGTGTAGCTATTTTTGCTTGACAGAGAAATTCACCTTGGATGACCAAATCCAATGTATGCAATTATCAACCCCTTTATTGTTGTGTTTAAGCAAAATTTTACATGTACATTAGAATGAAAAACATAGTTTGAGTTGATAGGGGTGTTGCATATTGCATAAAGGCAGTAAGACGACATCAAGAACAGAAAACTATTATTTCAGGCCAAATGCAGTAGTAACTAAAACAGGAAATTACTGTCTTATTCCCCACTTTGTGCTTATGCGTTGATACTGAAGTTCTCCCCACTACTAACCCAGATTCTTACTCACTTCTCTGCCCAGAGTTCCTCTGTCACTGCGTGTGCTCACTGTTCCTTGAACTCCAGCCCTAGAAAGTCGGGCACGTTGTTCGTTATGGCAGGCACACCGGCACTCTGCAGAGCTGGTGGGAGTGCTTACAGAGGTAGATCAGTGCCTGATACTGGTTTTAATGTGCCCATCACTTCCAACAATCTTTCCCCTGGCTTGAGGCTTGTGTTTGGGAGACCACAGTATGCCTTCCAGATGGCATTGCAAACAGCCTCTGCCAGGGAAAAGCAGGTAAATATAATGAAGCAGGGAGGTAATTGGGGAACTGTACTGCGTAATTTGATTATGATCTCAGAAGTACGGGATTCAAAAAATACTAGTTAAAACACAAATACTGGTGTTACAATGTTTATTATATGGTAGTAAACAATCCACTCAATAAACAGGAAAATTCAGATCAGAGCTGTAATTTAACACGTTGGTAAAGAAAAGCATTGTGGCAGAATGAACTATCATGCTATTGCTTACAGATCCTTTTGGCATGTGGCTTTTTCAATGATACACTTGGAAGAGATTTAGAATATGAAAATCACTCTGATATTTTTATCCTCATCTTAGTCAGATATAAAAAAGCCCTTTGAATTTTATATGTACAAGAGAATTTTCTAAAAGTATGGTCTACTATATGGTGTCAATTTTTATATATAAATTTGATATATGTAAGTTTTAGTTTCTAGTTTCAATTTTATATATAAACATGTGCAGGGCACGAGTGTTTTCTTTGACACATTTTTTTAACCCCCTCGCTCATGTCTCCTTTCAAGAACTGTTCAGTAAAACATCTGGATACTTTCAATTTTTTTTTTTGTCATTTAAAGTCTTCTATGTCCTTGAAACCCTTCAAACTGTTTTGTGGCTCACTAGTGGGTTGTTTGTTTTTTTTTTTTTGAAAACAAAAAGTGGTTAGAGAAAAATTGTCTTTTCTTCCAAAGCACCGGTTACACTTCTGGTTTTCAGTTCCTTCTAGAGTAATCAGGTGGCTTTTTCTAGAAATTTTTTCCAGATTGTCAGGGGATGAGTGGATTTAATACAAATTCAGTAAGATTTTCGTTCCTTGAGATGCATGGATCTCTATTAGATAGTAGCTGCTATTACCTAGAACTGTTTCAGTTGCTCTAAGACTAGTGCCTCATTGTGCCTTGCTAAGTCGCTAACCCCAGATGCATGAAGTTCTGTCCGATTGGAACAGTAGCATTTCACATCTACTGCGTACTCTGTCTTAGCTATGTGTCACGGTACAGTGTAAAATATCTACAGAGTGTGGATCAAAGAATATTTGTGATGGAAGGAACCTTGCTGTTTGTAATTTATCAATTCAGTGTAAATACCTCTATTTAGGATGATCACCCTCTGGATAAGTGGTTTCTATGGGGGAGCTGGATCACCTTACGAGACTGTAGCTTGCCCTAGGTGGCTAATTACATCTGCAGACAGGTGTGACTTTGGTTGTTACACTAGCCTGCGCGTATATGTATATTCAGGGACACAAGAACTCACACAATGGGAAAGTTAAATCATTCCAATTTGATGCAGACTATGCTTATAGGAGATCCTCAGAGTGGTAGAAAAAAGAGCATGTGTTAAGTCTGAGTCTTTAAGACTGTGGAGCCAGAGACACTCAGTCACTGGAGCTGGACTTGGTAGTGCTAAATAGATAAAATCCTTCCTGAGACAAGTGAAACCTGTGCAAGGGCCAGGAGGGGCGTCCCTGCATCCTGCAAGTCAGTGGATGCAGAAGTAATGTGGCCAAAGAATAGCACGGGTAGAGGCTGCCGGCTACGGTGGTGAGGGGAAAGAGGAGCAAGCAAAGGGGAGAGCCCTGCGATTTTCAGAGTGCACCGCTCAAAGCCCAGACAATTTTCATGGGTGCTGGGAACACTGCGAGCTGTATTGTCTTAAAGCCTTGTGTGCTAGCAAAAGGGTACTTACTCTTGGAACCCGTGGAAAAATCTGTGTATCTTTTGCTTTAAGCTCTACGTATGCTGGAAGGGGTGAGTTCAAAACCACCGGGGTTAGAGCTCTGTGCTTCTGCTTCTGATGACTGGAGAACAAGGCCAGTGTTGTCCTGCAGGAATAAAGCAAGCTGTCATGGAGGGGGAGCCAGGAAAGCTCGTGCCTGGTCATCATGCCAGGGAAGTCAAGAAAGGCAGTGATACAGTTTTCTTGGACTAGAGGAGGCTTAGAAGCTTATGGACATAGTAAAATTCAAGCATAACAGCTAGAGTGGAAAGGAGTCTCCCGTGGCTGTGGTGTTATACATCAGAGGGAAGATGTATAGTGTGCAAGCTTACTATTTAGATTTTACAGATCAGTCAGATGCACTGAACATGTGCTGACTGCAGCTATAATGTTTCTGGAAGCAAAGCCTTTGATTCCACATCCATCTAGAAAACACTCATGGAGAGATTTGACTGCTCTGCGCTGGTGGGTAATTGCATTAGCAGTTGCAGAGTCAAGCAGGATAGAGGAGAGGAACACTTGGTTAAAACACTTCAGTGCCCCTTCCAAAACCACAAGTGAAACACTCTGTTGGGTGAATTCTCTTGTTTTCAGATTTTTGCTGTGAGGTGCTTTTAGGGTTCTTTTGGATGAAGAAATGTTTCCTCATGGTGTAGTGCAGTTTTCTACCTTCCCTGGACAGCTATAATGTAGGCCTTTGAATGGCAAAAATGTTCAAATCCAACCCAAGACCACCACTGGCTGTTAGTCAGATTTTAATGCTAAGCTTATGTATGGTTATTGATGAGTGCTTGTGGCTGTATTTTGGTTAAATATTCCTGGATTTTGGTAAAACAACTCTGGTAGGGCTGGAATCAAATAATGATCTTTAAAAGCAGAATATTTTATTGATTTAAAAATTGGCTTCTAGGAGATACAAAGACAGGGAAAACAGCTCTTTATAACTTCAGAATTGGGATCCCCGATAGTTTAGTACACTAGAAGATGCAGAGATTTCACATCTAGAAGGTGGATTTGCTGCCTCTCTATTGAAACATGTTAGGAAAGCAGGATGGAATCTTAAACTTTTTTCTGTTTTTATCTATTTTGTGTTTCTAGACTTTCATGTTAATGTCATGCTTATTATTGTATCATCAGTATTCTTTTATCCTTTTGTCTCAGAAATGTGTCCTGAACATGCTTTTGTCTCTCCTTATTATTGCTTGTAAACCTCATACTACTTCACCGCTGTGGCACAGCTAATGCTCTTTTCCCTTGCTTAAAGCTACCGCAGTCTCTCTGGCCCTGCCGTCAATCACCAGCTGAATGCTGAGACAATTTTTTATAGCAGCTTCTGTCAGTAAAGAGAAAATATTTTGAAAAATACAGTCTAAAAGCTGAATGTCAGCCTGCTGAGTGGCCTGGTTAAACTGGAGGATTGACTCTGCCAATTTTTTGTTGTTTAGTTTTTTTTTTAATTAAAGAAAAAGTGGTTTGGGGTCTAGCCCAAATAATAAACAAAATAAGACTTTCTTGGCAAGGACTCATAATTGACTGGCTTTCTGAAATTCTTAAGCGTCTCCATGACCGTTTCTGTCTCCGCCTTTCTAGTTCCTGCAATGTGGAAGTTTTCAATCTATTCTGGGTCTTGTGTGGAGGAGTAGCAAAGAACCCATAAACTCCAGTGGCTCTGTCTGACCCCCTGTAGTCCCCTGTTTTGTTTTCGTTTTCAGCAAAAGCTACATGACTGTAAAAGTGTGGCATTTGAGGTTCAAAATCCCACAACACGCAATACTCTGCCTTTTGCAGGAATGATTCCACAAGAGATTCCGGATGTCGTGAACAGTTTTGCTTGGTCTTTATGACCAGGGCAAAACGCACTCAAAAGATTTAGACAAGCAAGAAGCTGCAGACTTTTTTAAAACCACTTTGAAAAGTGATGGTGGAAGCACATGGCATAATGCATAGTAAATCTTGTATTAGAAAGCCCCAAACCCCTTGTTGAGAAGCTGCATTGGTCTCTTGAGCCAGAGAATATCGCTGTCCTACAGATATATTGTTGGAAGCTGCACTGAGAAGTGCAGCCTACTTGTTAGTTGATAAATAGAGATTAGAATCATCTACTAGGCTATTTTATGGTGCTTGTTAACAATATTTACCTTCCTAAATTGATTCAGTATAATCCTCGCTATGGCTTTACCTCATTTCTGGAAGACATATAGATAATGTGGTACTTGTATGAAGTCTTGCATGTCACTGAAAACCTGCTGTATTTCCTTAGTTGAATTGTGTGGCAGGATTATATTAACATAGATTTCGGAATGTTTGAGCTCCCATAGGGTATGGTGTGTGGTTGATATGACATGACTTGCCTTCAACAGTTGTTTTAACAAGATATCCTTCATATAAAATATACCAGGCTGAAAGGCATAACCGAGTGAGTTTAGTAAGAAACACTGTTGGCAAAATTCTTTACTTTCATCTTTATCTGATTAATTCAAGGCTAAATGCTACACAAAAAGTATTTTTAACCCAGCATAGTATTTGGTATGTTTATTTAAAAATATAAACAAACCAAAACAAAACCCCACCCCCAAAATACACTTTTCTATTATTTAGTACAAGATAATTTTTAATAAATTGTTAAACTCATTGCAAATGTATGTGCATTTACTCTAGCTGAAACCCATACTGCTTAAAATATCTTCTCACTCCTCCTAAAAACTGCTTTAATAATACATTAATTAACACTTCTGTAGTACTTGGCATTTTTAACACACAGGCTAATTTACAGTTCCTAATATTTTAAACTGTGTGGTAAAAGGACTAGCATTAGCAAACAGAAAATACGCTATATGTGAATATAGCATTAAATGCTAAACGTATAATTTACATGTAGCTCAGTCTTTATTAAAAATATGTATGGTTTAATGTCTTGATAATACTACTAATGTTGTTTGCATTACTATTAACACTTTTTCAAATTCCTTTTGATGGCTTATTCTTGTTATTAGTACTTTGCAGAGACTTAATGTCTAACAATGGCAATAATTAATTCTTGGTTTATATAAACAACTGATTTCAGATTTTATGGCAAAATACTGTATTAATTTTTATCTATTTTCTCCTTCATGGAGCTTTTTATAGTGACTGAAAAATATTCAGCCAAATTGATATCGTAAAATTCCTATTTATGTACTTGCATCAAAAGGCTTTGACCATGTACTTAAGAACAGATTTCAGATATAGGCGGATTTTTACTGTCTCTTGACTTTTATGCTGCAGGGAAAAGCTTACTACATGAGGATACCGAATGGCTTGAGGGTTTGGTAATGGGATGTGGAGACCTTCACCTTAGGTCACTAGTCTGAATGTAGCCCAGGTGGGTGGAAACTAAAACCCATTATTATCTGATGGCTCCTGGATGGCCTGTGTGAAATGAGTTGGTGGTCCCAGTCAACATCCTGGTAGAAAGACGTCAATATTGCAGAATCAGCATCGCAGTTCTTACATACTGGGACCCTTGCTGGAACTCTTTGCAGAAAAATAGGTGGCTGGAGTGGGTTTGGCACTAAATTGCTCTTTGTACCTCAAGTGGCTTGTATAGGACAGGCAAGAAGCATAATAGTGTAACAGAGTGGAGAAACCCTTGGCATGTTTTAGGCTAGTTCTGGCTTGTAAATACACTCCCAAAACTGTTTATCTATATTTGCCTCTCACTATCGTTGCTTACAAGGTACTTCAGAGAAATATTGTGTGCTCCTTATTTGTAAGTGGAAGGACTGGGGGAAAAACAAACAAACATCCCACCTCCTGCCTCCACTCTTGAGAACTTTTTTTATATTAGTTAACACAAAGCCTGGAGACTAGCTGAATTTTCCTAGTCGACTGTCAAACTATTGGTTGAATCTCTTAATTTTTTTTGCCTGTAGTTGTGCCACTGGTCTCCAGTTGTTTTCATGATTCTGGTACTAGAGGAGGAAAGTAATATATGTTACATGATTGTCAGAGGCAGTAGAAGACTCTCAGTTGTAATCACTCTATGAAATCAATGCTCAAAATCTAAATGTTGTGGGGAATGGCAAAGCATATGCTGTTCGCCAAGCCACAATGAATTACTCTCTTTTCAGATTTTATGCATAGTGGCTTGTGTGTGTCTCGAATGCGGTCCTGAGTAGCTCACCTGGCCAGATAAATGTGGCCTCATCAGGCACTCTCTGGTTTTCTGCTCAGAAAGCTCAAGGAGATCCCTTTGACCTTAGAGTCTTCTGAAGAGCCAGACTGTGGGATTACTGGTCCCCATTATTACTGCACCCCTCCAACCAAAAAGTAATTACTTTTTATATGTGGAGCAACATATACAAAAATCACTAAGCAGCATCACTAAGGAGAAAGACCATGTTCCTATCAGGTTGTGGATACTTCAGTCACACTTGCATCCACTGGGCATAATATCACCAGTCAGACAATATTTCATCCTAGTAAAGTCATGGGAGCAGAGTGACGGGGATATTTCACCACTTACATAGAATCTAGTCCCTGCAGTTTTTGTGGTCTCATGATTATGGTAAGATGATGCTGGTTTTTCAACGTCACTCATGTGCCTCAAACTTGGACTGGGTACTAGTGCACACTGGTGCTCGGGTGGAATTACTTTAGAACAGAGGCAGAAGCACGTGTCATGTTTCTCATGAAATTCAAGCAAATATTTTTTTCTTAAAATCCGGTAGCTCCTCATTAGATAACTTGAATAGTGAATTAACTAATATTAAGATGCTGCACGCCTTTTCTCTGGATGTGTTAATTTTTGTATTTCTAAATATATAAAGGGTTTGTAGTTGGTATCCCAAGAGCCTATATAACTTCACGTATTCTGCATGCATCCTCCCTAACAAACAAATCAGATGCATAATATTAGGCTGGCCGAATGCCCTCACTTCCTCCAATATTCAGTGAGAATTTATGGATATTCGGTTCTTTGACTTTTCTCTATTTGTTGAGATAGTAACGCGTGCTGCTTTGCACTGAACATTGTTTACCAAATTGCTGGAGGATTTTTTTAAATTCCTTGAGAATAGTTAGAGTAAAAAGATCTAAATGGAGTATACGTTACTGTTCTAAAAAGAACGTTTTGCTGTAATAGGCTAATAATAACAATATTTTTATACCTGCATCTATTTTGAGATCAATAGCTCTCAAAGTTTTAATAAAAGCATCTATGAAGCTTGTGCATTGTGCAATATAAGGTGCTAACCAATGTGAATGGTCTGTTAAAACATTATGAAGTAAACAATTGCAGGAGTTTTGAAATGAATATTATCTTTTCAACAGTAATGGGGCAAAAATTTAATTTGTTATATAGCAGTCTTTATTAGCTGATTTTCTAAATAATAGCCTGTTTAACCAGATCTAACTTGACAGATAGTCATAAGGGTTTTCATAGCTTTTTTTATGAAATAAAACCAGTTACATCTGACAAAAGGAACCCTCTGATAGTTTTCAACGTTGTCCTGCTAATTCTAAACTAAATATTTGTGCACATTTACCTCTGTGGCTTCCTTTTTTTGCCATGGGTAGTTCCAATTTGTAGTTCACAGAAATCTTTCTTTAATTTGCTTTTTCCTGCCATGTCTCTTCAAAACACGTAAACCTGGTGCTGTAACTATGGATGATGATCTAGGGACTGCAGGAGTTAGGCAAGTCACAGCAGAGGTTTGTAACTTCTTTTAATTTGCTAATCCACGCATGGAACATTTCCAGCATTACCCAGAGATTAAGCCCCAGGGCCAAGGGCAGGGCCTCAATTTTAGTTTGCTAGTGATCGGCATACTGTGGTTAGAACTAGGTCTCTGCTGTGGACAATACCAAGCCTTTTCAATTTAAATTTCAATAACGGTAGCAAAATATTAAACACGGAGAGCATGAATTAGAAAAACCCCACGCTCTGTCTTTGCATTCAGTCATTTCCCTGGATAAAGTATGTGCTGTAATATTGGACACCAAAAAAATTACTCTTATATTTCCTTCCATTTAAAAAAAAGTAATACAGCATGTTAACTTTATGCAAAATATTTATTTCTGAGGGTGTAATTATTAATGAGCAAAGAACAAAAAAGATAATGATTTTTGTGTAGATGTTTGCATTAATGTTTAGCAATGTAATAAGTATTGTACTTCAATACTATTTAATAGATTTTTGTTTACTCTCAAATAACTGGTAATTCGCTCACATTAAATTGGCTGCTTTTAATGTAGATCACGGGAATGGTAATCACTGATAGTAACTTTGAGAGTAGGAAGACTTTTGAGCTGTAGATTCAAAATGTAATAATATATGTAATAAATAGACACTAGTTTATCATAATAAATCATAAAACCTCTTAAAAATGCAGAAAACATACCTGGTAGCATTCAATTTCTTAGTTGCCTTTTATTTAAAAAAAATTTTTGTTTGTTTTTAAGGGAATATTTATACACGCACATAGATTTTCATGAATTCATAACTTACAGATGGATCTCTTCACTTGCAATAATTTCTATGAGCTGGAAGTAGTTCATAGCTCAGTCAGACTAAATACAAATGGAAGAGCCATCTGTAATCACTGCCTTTAGTATTTATTGGAATAACATAATGTTCTGTGGTTATCTGTTACTGCTGTTATATATTATGAATGTAATTTTGCAGTTAATTTATCTCCTGTTAAATTTCCTCCAATGCCAATTTTTAAGAAGGTAGCAAAAATATTTCAACACGCTTAACCAAAAGGAAGCTGTAGTAGTGTCTACACCCAAATAGATGATGCAGGGTTGATGAGTCTTGTAGGAACTCCAGAAGCTTAACTAATAGGAAAGCCCAGATTAATGAGTCTGAGAGGTCTCACCATTCTGTAGAAGTGCTGCATCCCAGGACAGAAGAGTCAAAGGAGGAACACGTTGTCTGCCTTACTAACGGCACTAAGCTTGTGTGTGTGTGTGTTTAGTTTGTTTCCCGTCCTTTGAGTTTGGGAACAATGATTACGGATTTCCTTGTGAACATCTTTAACTTCTTCCAGATTGCTGTCCTTGTTAGGTACTGAACGAGTAGAGGCTCATGGCAAGTGGGGCTGTGGCTCCGAGCTACGTAGCATCGCTGCTTAGCCACCCGTACGCTGAGGACTGGCGGCTCAGAAAGGGCATCCTGGAAGCTGCGAGTCTCAATCCTTTGTCCACTCAGATTCTGCCTTGTTTCCTATGATGTTATAAACTACATAAAACCACCGTGCAGTTACAATTTTCATTAAGCATAGTGCAAAAGGATGTTTTTCATAATCTCTTTCAATAATCGGTCATATGAAAATCATTGCAAATATAACCCAATCCTTTAACAGGCCTCTGATTTTGTGACAAGTGTTATCTTGGCTCTTAGAAGCTATAAGTAAAGCATTTGTTTCTTAGGCCTTGGCATCAATATATAAGCTATTACATGCTGCAGTTATCTTTATATATGTTTTTAAGGAGCCTACAGTAAATATTTCAAGTTCAAAAAAACCCTCAGTGTTTATGGTCAATAGCTCTTCCCTACAACTCCCAGTATTTTGGGAATAGAATGATATTAAATGGGGAGGCAACTCTAAAGCATTCAAAGGAAAGTTTATTTAAATAGCTTCTTCTCATGCACACTGAAGAGTTCCATGTGGGTTTGTTGCATTAGTTGGGTGTTAAAACCCCCCTGACCACTCTATAATGATTATGAAGTCATACCTATAACAAATAAGTTTTAGCTCAGACTCAGTTGTGACCATAATAAAACTTGTTTCCTTGCCTTTTAATGTTTGAAAGGTAGTAGTGCAGTGTGTGTGTGGTCTGAGTTTTTTTGCAGACGTGATCTGCATTTAATCTGGGAAAATTAATTCCCTAAGCTGCTGGCAGGCAGCATGTACTTGTTAATTATTCAGGTGGATGACAAATGCAGAGCAGAGGTTCTCGCAAAGACAAAGTTTGTATGATGCATGTTTAGTAACTGATAGGCTTGACATTCTGTGGTGTCTTATTCAGTGCTAATCCTAATAAGCTGCCTGATGAGATGAACGCCTATCCTCCTGTCCTTTAGAGAGAGAAAATAGAGATTTGAAAGAACTTCATTATAGTGATAAATCCCATACTTCCCGTTATTCCTGGTGAAAGATCTTGTCCAGATGAATAACACACACAGAAAAAACTCAGAATTGTAGTGTAATACAGAATTTTAAAATGAATAGAAAATTGTATCGTAGATGCTTCCACTGTAAAAGTAGCTGTAGTTTATTGGTAGGCCAGGCTTATGCAGTTTAGTGCCCTTCAAATTTCTTGGCTTTGATCCTATGGATGTATGATTTCACCAAGACTTGCAAGTCACCAGTGAAGTAACTTGAGAACATTGTGCCTACTGTAGTCATGGATTTCCTTTCTCTCCGTAGTTTGGAAGTGGAGTGCTATGCTCTGAGTGTACTACCAATCTGTTGCATCAGACGATGGCGAGGGCCAAAGTTACCACCCCTGGACACTAGCTGGGAGCATTAATAACCGAGAGGCTGCCAGTGCACGTGGGTCCTGGATTTTGTTACAGTGCTTTTATTCTCAGTTGACTGACGATGATTTCTTTCTCTCTTTCCGTATTTTTAGTACAGTAGGAAGCAATAAGAGATTTTGCTCCCCCACTGCAGTGCAGGACACCTGGCACCAACTCTAAGTAAAATTTAAATTAATCTAGGGCACAATGACCAAAGGTGAATCTTGTGCCTGTTCTCTGCTCCCTTCTATATGATGGGTCCTTCTTGTGGCTAACTGAAAGAATAAAAGATGGGCTTTTTGAACAGGAGTTTTTCTATAAGCTATGAGTGCAAGAAATTCAAACACTGACTTTTAAACAAAAGGCAAACTTTCTACTATATCACTTGTGGGTTTCTTTCTAAATTTGGAGTAAATTGGGGACATCAATGGAAGATCCATGTATTTTATACTTCTGCAAAACTTATTTCTGTCTGTCTCTTCAACTGCATTTAAACATCCTCTAGTTAAAATGAATGTAAGGCTGAGAGAGAAGAGTCACTAGGCTTATGGAAAGGTGACAGTGCTTTAGCTTCCCTCTTCTGTGTGTCTGTGTGTGTGGTGGGGGAGAGGGGGGGCAGCACGATAGGGTGCTGTAGGTCTAGGTTCTGGTACACGGATAAGAACAGAGTCGTTCCTCCTTTCCAGATTTCCCTGAAGCATGGTGGACATCTAATAGCAATCAGAGAACATTTAAATATTTTGAGAGGAATACTTTGTGGCTCGTGAAGGTTAAAGAATTACGGTAACATAATGCACTTGTTTATCTTTACAAAACACGTGGTGCATTGAATCCCAGCTCTGAGCAATCCTCCTGTCTTGAGGTGAAGGAAAATGTTAACTTAATTTACAAGCTAGCAGAGTCCTGGGCCTCTCCAGATTAGGGGCTTTTAATCAAATGAAATTGTAGCTAATAATTGAAACTAGTTTTCTGATGCTAACTGTGAAATTCAGCTGGAATAGCCAAACTCATTTCCACAAGGTTTTAAGAGCTGGTTGAAATTGGAGTGTAGCAGGAAAGGGCTTTCGTTTGTTCCACCAATTTATGTGTGCTCTTTTCTTCTCCTTTTGCATGAATTGTTGGGCATGGCGATTGCAGTTCTGAGACCACCAAACTCACTTCTGCTAAGATTTAAGGTTTGGCTGAAATCAGAGCATAGAGGGATAAGGCTTTCGCTTGTTCCACTGATTTACGTATCCTCTTT
>NW_010419093.1:104391-105313 GCF_000710305.1 Buceros rhinoceros silvestris
TTTTTCTTGTGCGAATTGTTGGGCATGGTGATTTCATTGCTGAGACTTAATTTTACCTAGCAGAAAAATGCATTATGTACTGTGTAAGTAATTGGTGTCTACAGAGTAATTTCATAAGGTACTTGATGCATAATAGCATGTTCTGAGCTATTCATAACAGGAAAAAAGTTATTTTAGACAGTTTAGCCCCTATGGTTGAGCTCATATTCCAAAAGATAACCCTTCTCCTTTGTGTCATTATCTCTTGACGTTATATTTTCAAATGAAAACAATATTGCGTGTATTTAAATTAGAAATAGAAAAATATAAGGAAAATAAATTTTAGCACACATTTCAGTGAGTATGTGCAGAAACTGACTGTTGTTTGAACAAAATCCTGGTCACAATTCATTAACATAAAGAATCCCTGCTATACTCAAGCAAACTTTGAAAATATTATACGTTAGCAAAACCTCATTAAACTGTCATATACACACTTCGATAAACTTTACTAAATATCATATTTTAAGAATTCCCCATTAAACTGTCATGTACTTTTTCTGCATTTCCTTAGCTATTACTACTTGATTACCAAGATATTTGTATGCTAATTGAAGCTTTTTTCCCTTCTTCTAATCGCCCTTTTCCCCCTCAGTCATTTAGGGCAGAATTGGAGATGTGCAAGAGAAGCAAAGATTTATCTCGGTTTCTCTCAGGAAACTGTTCTTATCTGTGAGCTTCCAAAATAGAATTTGCACTGCCTCCAAACAAACATGCATCAGACCTCCTACTTCCAGAGATGCACAAATTTTACCCATAGGAAATATTTTTCCCCCTAGGAGATGCACAAGTCTGTGACTTTATCCGATTTGCACCTTGGGACCAGGATGAGATGCAGTGGAAGTGGAATGTCCTGTGCCCTGTTGTTGCCCAACCACCCCCC